>NC_056725.1:325829973-325884973 GCF_019279795.1 Protopterus annectens
CTCCTTTCTTGGCCTTGAAACTGTATTTTATTAACTTTTGACTCTGTACTGTAACGTGTATTGTATTTACTGTATTTGCTGTACTAATATTTGTGGAAATTTTCTCCCTGGGCCTCTGTTGAAAATGGGATCCATGCTCAGTTTGACTTTCCCGGTAAACAAATGTAAAATAAATAAATAAATAGAGAGAGAGAGAGAGAAATATATATAATATCTTTCTCTCCCTCTATGTATATACATATATATATATATATATATATATATATATATATATATATATATATATATATATATATATATGTATATATATATATATATATATATATATATATATATATATATATATATATATATATATACATATATATATATATATGTATGTATTACACACAGACACACACACATATCCACATTATTACATTACTATATAGAGTGGGGTTAAGTTCATTTGCTTCTTCTCACCTGCTGACCATCAACCTCCTCTCCCTTTCCTTGTCCATTCATTCCCTATGCCACATAATTTGTGGCATTGTATTGAGAAGGATTTTGACTTTCCAGTGGAAATTTCTACCCTGTGTCCTGGAGACACAACATTAGCCCTGGATGGGCTGTCATCCAGACAAATGTGAAGAACGCACACTTTTTTCCTATTGTTTTTGTGCTGGTCCCTGTAGGGCCTAATGTTCAGTGAGGTCTCATAATAGCACTCCTTAGTACACACACACACACACACACACACACACACACACACACACACACACACACACACACACACACATGCTGTAATGAATGAACAGAAATGTTTCCATTTTAGCCATACATATCTTGTCCAATTGTGAAGCACGTTAAAAAATCTATCTTCTGCCAAGTGCCAGTCATGCAGCAGATAGGAAGTCACACTCTGCAAACAATGTGTTAGTGGACGTTGGCTGCTGATTCATCTGGGATGCAATCATGTCTTCATACCCTGGAATCACAGAGCCAATGTTAATGGAAAATGCCATCTGGAACATATTTTGGTGCAGAATGATGTTAATAATTGCCTATTCTCCTCTGCTATATGGCAAAGTGTATGGTTGCACATGTGGTGTGTGTGTGTGTGTGTGTGTGTGTGTGTGTGTTTGCACATGTGTGCAACAAAGAGACAGAATGTCTGCATGTGTTTGTGTGCGCATGTCTTTGTAGATATCTAGCTATATGTATATATGTATATATTACCTACAGCTAAATATAATTTTGTATATATATATATATATATATATATATATATATATATATATATATATATATATATATATATATATATATACATATATATGTGTGTGTGTGTGTGTACACATGTATGCACACACACACACACATACACACACACACACACACACACACACTCACACACACGCACAAAAGCACATACACACACCTCACATAATATAAATGATCTACATAGTATGAACATGAAAAACAATATTTCAAAAAAATCCCTTGGTGTAAATCAATATACTCTGATACACTAGTGTGGGACTAAAAGATTACGAGGCTGAATAAATGAAATAATTTATATTTAAATAATGGTAAGGAATATTAGTTATAAAGTACAACAATGTTATTATTTGGCTCAGTCTCCACTGCATCAGATAAAGTACAGGTCAGTACCTGCAGCTTTGTCAGTGGTTAGGTCCTCCCTCATTATATTACACAATAATTCAGATGTATTTTGTGCACAAAGCAATACTGATAGACTACACTACTCAAACAACCATAAATTATTCTTACATTTAGCACTGGTAAAATCGAGTAACTTTATTAAAACATAATGTGCTGCATGCAGCTTTTGGATGGGATAGCAAGAATAATATGCACATAGTGGGTGATCTTATAAGAGTTTTTAAAAAAATCAAATATTATTTTTCAGTATCTTAAGCAAGAAAATTATAGTTTTTTTTTATTTTATGATGCATTTAAGTGCCTCATATGCAGTTAATTGAAAGAACCTAAAAACAGCCACTTACAAGGGATATAAAATAACTTGTATATTTAACTTCATTAAGAATGCATGAATAATATAAACAAATGAGTTATTATACAAGGATTAAAGAAATACTTAAATTTAAATCCAAGGCAATTTGGCATCCTACTAGTTAGAAGTTAAACTGGAATATAATTTAGCATTATCCAAACAGTCCAAAAATTAAGAGAATTACTAGCACTCAAATAAACAAGCATATATTTCTGCTGAATAGCTGAATATTTGAGCTGTTTGGTTAGCTGCTATATACATGCATCAACAGTATTACAAGCTGAGATAAGTATAAACTTGCAGTGTTAAAAGATAGTACTGCATTTTATTTTTCTGTTTCTTTATTTGTTTCACTGAGTATTGTGTGAAAGATAGTACTGCATTTTATTTTTCTGTTTCTTTATTTGTTTCACTGAGTATTGTGTGAAAGATAGTACTGCATTTTATTTTTCTGTTTATTTATTTGCTTCACTGAATATTGTGATCTCTCTGTCTCACTGCAGTAAGTGAGGGTTATTGTTCTCACTTCATTGATATTTGGTTTTGAACTCTTAGCCTAGAGGGTTTCTCTGTGCTTATAACTCTTAGTCACTTATCTGTAATTTTTTTTCTGTTGAATAGTTGAATATTTGAGCTGTTTGGTTAGCTGCTATATACCTGCATCAACTGAATTACAAGCTGAGATAAGTACAAACTTGCAGTGTTAAAAGATAGTACTGCATTTTATTTTTCTGTTTATTTATTTGTTTCTTTGATTATTCTGTTAAAGATAGTACTGCATTTTATTTTTCTGTTTATTTACTTGCTTCACTGAATATTGTGATCTCTCTGTCTCTCTGCAGTTAGTTTCCCACCCTCCCTCCTTCCCTGTTCTTGTTGTGGTATTAATCTTGGTGGTTTTAAAATTGCCCGCCCCTCCTGTAAATTTGTGTTTGAACACTCCTCCTGGGTCCATCTCATTTGGTCACTCAACTGAGTACAGTGAAATCATATTTTGATTTCAGACACTCCTAACAGTCCCATCTGTTCAGCTGTATCCCAGCTCTATCTACTCCAGTGTCATTAGCTTATTCTACCTAATACAGAGAGAACATTTGAGTAGGCCAACCCACTTAGGCCCTTAACCTTGAATTATCTTCTGTTTCTCCTTTCTCCCTTTCCACTTTACTTTGTGTTCTGACTGAGTATGCTTCTCAGCTGATAAGTATATTTTTGGCACTTTTTACCCGTTCAGAGTTGAATTAAACAATAATTGAATTCAGTTCAGAATACATTTTGACTAAATTGCTTTAATATTACTACACACTCAAGTGTGCTAGCTTGAACTGCACTTGAATTGTTTTTAGTGCTGTTTTAGCTGCTTTACCGTAACAAAAAATAATAATAATAATTCTAAGCTTGTTTCCTGCCTTTCCTGTAACTAGTCTAGTCCAGATACAGATTTGCTGTATCCAGGCCTATTGCAAGCGTTCTGTACTGGAGGGAAGCCTTCTAGCTTATCAGTGGGAGTGGTAAGCACTAGGTAGCCTATCTACCACAAGAGGAGCAGTTTCTGGCCCAGAAAGTGTAGTTTATTGGCCATTTGGGCAGTTTTTTCCATCTCCTTCAACTTTCTGGTCAAAAAGCTCGCATTTGCGTTTTTCCCACCTTTCCTGTAACTAGTCTAGTCCAGATACAGATTTGTTGTATCCAAGCCTGTATGTATGCTTCGAAGCCCCCCAAACCTTTCTGTGTTGAGGGAAGCCTTCTAGCTTATCAGTGGGAGTGGTAAGCACTAGGTAGCCTATCTACCACATGAGGAGTGGTTTCTGGCCCAGAATTTGTAGCTTATTGGTTGTTTGGTTAATTTTTCCATCTCTTTCAACTTTCTGGTTTAAAAGCTTGTGTTGCACTTGTTTCCCTCATTTCCTGTAATTAGTCTAGTCCAGATATGGATTTGCTGTATCCAGGACTCTGTAAGCTTCTGAGAGGTGCCAAAGTCTCATCTTCAATGTTTCCCTTAAATCTGCTAGTTCTCTCCTCATCTGTACTTTTACTAGCTTAGTAGTCTAGCACTTTACCATACCAGACTTCTTGTAGCAATTATTGTAGCACACAAAAGTGCTACCAACACTAAATTTTCTACAAGGAAACCACTCCAGTACTTATTATTAATGCCCAACCCTCCAGGCATGTATAAAGGTCAGTTTCCTGTGCTTTCTTCTATTAACCTGGTGAACTTTGGCATCCTGAGGCAATGTAGCAACTGCCTGATGTACACTGACAACCCTCCCCTCTTACCACCCAACACTCAGACTTGCAAGAGATGCCCTTATATATCCAAATTGGAAGCCACACACTCTCCAGCGAAGACCGGAATAGCTGGTCAAGAGGAGAAGGTCAACACTTGCACCACACCACATGGAACACATAGCCCTCCAGAACACACACCAGCACTGCCTTCACATAAAACCACAAACCACACACCCACCTTCGCAGAGGCTCTCAATAAAAATCTAGCCAAACAGCAGAGACCTCCATGGCAGAAATGCATTCAACCACCACAACACAACACTAAACACGAGACACATAACTCTCCTAAATAGTGTGCCACTCAACCTAAGCTCCTAAGGCAAAACAGCATGCCCAGCACACTAGACATAGATGACTCAATATTGAGACACATTGATGTCTCACTAAGTTGAATAAGGAGAAAGTAACAGTCACTTGGCTGTCAGGTGCCTGGATCCGACACATAATGCACACACTCAGGTCCCTCAACAACAGGTACAGATATGACTCTGTCGTTGTACATGTGGGTGAGAATGACCTGAGACATACCTCCCTGGACTACATGAAAAGAGACATGGTGGAGCTCTCAGATTATGTAGCCCAGGCGGGTACGACCCTAGCCCTGAGCAGCATCCTGCCATCACTCAGAATGATACCACAGTACAAGTAGAAAATGGTTGCTTTCAACAATTGGCTAAATTTCTGGTGTCATTCTAAGGGGATCCAGTATCTGTCTGCCTGGGGTGACATGATTGACAGAACTCAATGTTTTGCCAGAGATGACCTGCATCTGTCACCCCTGGGCTTCTGAATACTGGCTAAGGCTCTTGCCACCCCCATAGTGCCTTGTTTATGTGGTGTTCCAAAGACCAAATTACCAGCGTGACAGCTACAAACAAATGCAGTAGGAGGATCATGCTGCTCAATGGCAGAAGTCTAAATCTCAAAATGCGCTTGTTCAAAGCACTCCTTAAAATGGAGAACATTGACATTTGTGCTGTAAAAAAGACTTGGTTCAAGTCAGCAGAAAGCACATCTGCACTACCAGGCTATAACTCATTCCACACCTTTTGGCCCCAGAATTTGGACTGAAGCTCCAAAGGTGGTGGTGTTTCCATATTCATAAAGGGAGTGCATACCTACAGACTGGTAGCCCAACATAACGTATCAGAGATACTTCAGGTGCAGCTAACATTGGGTAAGACAGCGATTCAGGTCATAGCCTGTTATATGTCCCCAACCATGTCCCAAGACACAAATTCCACATTCCTAAGCACCCTGGAGAATATTAGGCTCCAACCTAACACTCTGATACTGGGAGAATTCAACTACACCTCCATAACTCATGTACCAATACATTTGCCCAACGTTTCCTGGAATTCATTAATTCCAATGCCCTGGACCAGCTTTTTTTACCCCCCACTAGAGGTAGCAACATCCTTGAGCTGGTCATTATTAACATGGGCAACCGTTGATCAACACAAATAGTCAACTCTGCCCTGGTTAGATCTGACCACAAACTAATCACCTTGGAAATTCACATCACCCCTCTCACAAAGGTAACCACCATTTAAAACCTCTCCAAAGCTAACTTTGGGCTCCTAAGAACAGAGGTGGCTAACTTCATGGCACGCATTCAAATGGAGAATAGCTGCATGACCACCGAGTCATACACCAAGGCACTGTACAAACACCTACACAAATGCATGGATCTCTCCATACCCAATAGAACCAAGATGCTCTCCACCAAAAAAGGAAGCCATTCTGATGGTCTTCTGCCGTAAACAAACTCTACAACTGAAGGAGGAAACTGATGCGGAATAAGGGGAAGTCTCAAAACAGGAAAAACTCCCTTGTCAGCCTCAACAAAAAGTTGGGATCCCTCATCAAATCCTCTAAAGCTAGTTATGAAAACAGAATTGCAGCAGATATTAAAGACAACCACAAGGCCTTCTATTGTTATGTAAAGAATCTTCACAACAATACCCAGATTTGTTCTGAGCTATTGCACAATGGTACTTCCTATACCGAGCCAACAGATATTTCCAATATGCTGGCCAATAGATTCAGTGCCAAATTTACCCCTCTCTCCACTGCAAAGGACCAATCACAATACCAGTAGATTGCCAGGCACCCAGTATTACTGCTGCACAGGTTAAAACAGCACTGTCCAAAGCCAAGAATACAGCTTCTATGGGACCTGACAATATCCCTGGTTGTGGTCTACATGAACTACAGAGTGAACTGGCACCTCACCTGTGTGCCCTGTTCAATCACAGCACCACTTCAGGCTTTGTCCCTACCAAATGGCACACTGCTATAGTCATCCCTCTCCACAAAGGAGTGACTACAGACCCTGGGAACTATAACCCCATTAGTGTGACAAGTCTGATATGCAAAGCTATGGAACACATCATCACGGACCTAATAAACAAGGATATGGGGAATCTACAAACCCGGGATCCCACACAATTTGGTTTTGTGAAGGGTAGATCATGCCTGCTCAACTTGATCGACTTCTTTGAGTCAGTCACCAGAGCTGTGGATGAAGGCAAGGTGGTTCATATAGCCTACCTTGATCTGGCCAAGGCCTTTGATACCATTCCACACTCAGGAATCATAGAAAAACTCACTAAGCTAGGCATCAACCTCTATATCACTAGGTAGGTTGCAAACTGGCTCACAAATAGAATGGACAGTGTGAAAGTAGCTGACTCCAAGTCAGACTGCCTACCAGTCACGATTTGAGTCCCACAGGGAATGGTCCAGGTTCCTCTCCTGTTTGGTATCTACTTCTCAGAAGTCCAAGCCAACAAAAAGGAACTCTGGCTGACAAAGTTCACAGACAATTGCAAGTTGGGAGCCATTATTAACTCCCCAAGAGATGTTGGCGTCCTACAGAAAGGCCTCACTGAGACCAACGACTGGTGTCAGAAACATGGCCTAAAGCTCAATGCCAAAAAAATGTATCATCACCTTTGGGAAAAACCTAGTTCCCATGAACTACCACATCAATGGTAGCCCACTGAACATAGAAAACATTATGAGACATCTAGGAACACAGGTTGACAGCAACCTCTCTTTTGACCACCACACTGCCACTGTGGTCAGAATGTCTTTCTATGTGGCACATCTCATTACTAAGGGTTTTGCATCCTGGAAGAAGGAGGTCATTGCCTCCTTCTAGTCTTCCCTCATTAGGCCAGTCATCAAGTACAATGCCCCATTTGGCATGTACCTCACTAGACACCTGCAATAACTGGAGAGACTGCAAAAGTACCTCACAAAGAGGATCCTAGGCATCGAGCACTTGTCCTATATGGACAGACTCAAAAAACTCCAGCTATTCTCTTTCTTATATCGCCTACTTTGAGGCGATCTCTGCTTGACTTGCAAAGCTATGTCTGACTCAGCTCTGTTAGAAATGCTACATCTAAAGAAATCCCAATCACTCCACACCACACAGTCCAGAGACCTCAACCTCATTACCACAATCAACAGAATGTGCTGGAAGGACAGGTTCATAACCCAGAGACTGCCCATGCTATGAAATAGACTTCCCATACATGTCAAACAGATCACCTCACTGGCCGTCTTCAAGAGAAATCTTGATGAGTGGATGGAAAATAGAAAATTCATCCCAGGGATCACTCCAGTGGCTCTGCTTGACAGAGGCACTGGAAACTAAAATCGGTTGACACTAGGCCAGGGTAGTCATATGGGGTAGGCTTGTAAAGGCTTCAGGGCCATTAGCCTAGTACACACCTATGAACCTATGATATTCTAAGAAGCTTTCAGGCCTATTTTCCTTTCCTTACTTATTAATAGTAGCTGTAGATTAGAAGATATGAATGTATATTTAAACAAAATGTATTACTAACAAGTTAAAAGACTAGGCAGCATTAATAGATTATATGTTTTTCTCTAGAAAAATAAAAAGTAATTACACCTCAGTTTGAAACACAAAAAGCTACAGAAAACAAAGGCTTAAGTACATAAAGATGCAGTCACTTAGCAAGACAATATATAGCTGTTTTCACTAAAAGCATCTAAACATTCATGCCATTCATGTCAAATTTCTAACTCCAGAAAAGCTAAAGGTACAGTGGTGATGCTGAAATAAAAGAAGGGTCATTAAAATATTAGACATACACAAATAAAACTATGAAATGCTGATCATAATTACTCATGCCAGTTACACTGTGACAAAATCCAATTTGTCAGGTTTATACTGTTTTTCAGGTGAATTTCTTGACATCAGTAACTCAAACACATAGTAAATAGTTTATGATCTGATAGACAGTCATAAACTTCTGTATTATGTATTGCCAGTTCTAATATTTGAAGACTTTCCTGATAGGAACAACATTGTCAGGGAGACAATACCTATTCATCTGGGCACAATCCACATTAGAGTAAAAGGCTGCAAATTATATATGGATATGTTGACGTTTTCACTGATGGTCACAATTTGGTGAAAGACTTTTCGTCCAACTATCCTCAAAGAGAATTAACTCTGTGCTCCTAGTTGGGTAGAAAGGTATTTTGAGAAACTATGACTTCAACACAATAGATTTTGAAGATTATTGAAAGTATTTTGATTTTTACCCCCAAAAAATGTTGTTTGTTGGGTATGGTTACATATAGGATGATTCATGCCCGGTATATTGGGTTGCTGAATTGTTAGAAGGGGAGTTCTCACTTGTCACTGCCTTCTCCCCTGCAATAATGATATACAGTGCATATCATTTTTTCTTAATATGGCTGTTAGATTCCTGTTTGATTAACTTAACTATCTGATTTTAATATAGTTAAATATCCATCAACCTCATATTTATCAATACTATTAAGTGAAATAGAACAAGTTATGCCTAACACATATTCTAGCATGCAGAAATGATGCATTGTAGACAATGATAATTGTATTAGAAATTCTTAAACATCTTATTTGATGACAATGTCCATTTTACACACTTCCATGTGAAAACACTTGCAAGGAAGATGTGAATATCAAGTAAAACAGCAAATATGCTCTAAGTTTTAACTAAAAAATGTTGGCACTGCAATGACATCTGAGAATGTATATTTTATTACAAAAGAAGCCTGGTGCTAGTTTGATATGGGGGAGAGCAATGTGACCACTCAGAAGGTTTTAACATTAATAAAACTTCATTTTTGTTTATTATGCTCTTCTATTTATTATATTCAAAATTCAACAATTATTACTATCTTTAATAATGGCGATATTCAGGAAATCACTTATCTGAAAAAAAGAAAAGTGTAAATCAACCTATTCTTGATGAATGGTTATCACTGTTATAGTGATTTATTAATATTGGAAATTGCCATTTTAGATGTGGCAGCAACAGATTTATTGGATTAACCTTAACATGGTTTGACAATTAAATAATTTACTATGACAGTTTAAATTAAAACTTAATGAAGTATGTGGTTATATTATCTGTAACTATAGATGGTATTTCTCAATTGTCCTAATGAAGCATGTATTTATATAATCTATAACTACAGATATTATATCTGAACTGTTTTATATAAATTCTCTATTTTTCTATCTTATACTTCATGGGAGATATCAGTTTACATGTAAATGCCACTGAATGTGTTAAACTGTTCCATTGTTTCAGATGTTTATGTTCAGTATGACTAACTGTGCAAGTTATCCTATGATATCAAAGGAGGAATAAAATGTTTGTATCTTAAATCCTTGCCTAATTAGAATCCTCTTTATGGTAGAGATTGATAGTTCCCTGACTACAACCCATAGAATCCAGGATCAGTCTACAGTCCAGCACTGGATAAGTCACCAGAGAGTGACAAAAGTATGACTGGAATGAGCCCACCAGCTTCTGTCAAAGTGGTAGTGGAAGTGCGCCTGCTAGAGAATGTGTACTCTGTTCAAGTTTGTTGGTAAACAACTAGCATACAATGCAGGTAGATTCCCCAAGGGGTAGGGTAGATGTATGTGTAAATAGGTGACAGTCTCAGCAATGGCTATGTCACATCAACTTCTGTGAATCTTGACATTTTGAAAACGGAATTGCAACTCAAAAGGAAGAGAAGTGTAAAACTTGCTGTTATACCAGTTAAGTATCCCCATCCAGTAGATGGTACATTCCAGTACAACTGCTCTGGCTTGGAGAATGGGGACTCCTCGGAAATACTACAGCTGTTGAATTAATAACCGTGTAGTTCTGCAAAATGCAATTGCTGTCCTTGCACTGTCAAAAGGTATACCTGTAGATGGTAGTCCATAGCTGATTTTATAGATGAAGCAGTACAACACACTGAACAATATATTCATTTGACTTAGTTCACACTGTATGAACTGTACAATGTATTTGTAAATGATGGCTGCAGAGGTGCAAAACATATATCACTGCTTTTGATGCTACTGTTGTCTCAGATGAAGATAATTTAAGCAAACTGTGAAGGAGTTATTAGCAAATAAATGGACTGAAGAAACCAAGCTGGGAGATGTGTGTGTGTGTGTGTGTGTGTGTGTGTGTGTGTGTGTGTGTGTGTGTGTGTGTGTGTGTGTGTGTGTGTGTGTGTGTGTGTGTGTGTGTGTGTGTGTGTGTGTGTGTGTGTGTGTGTGTGTGGGGGCAGATGAAGTTTTCCTAATGGGCGAGTATGGACAGTTTTGGTACTACATAATCTCAAAAACGTCTTTAATAGGTGAGGCAGCAGTAATGCCAACCAAATGTTCAAAGACAACCAGGGGCCATCATGATAAGCTTTGCCTTGTGCAGTTTGGCTTTATAGATGAATCTCTAAATCAGTGAAGGTAGCATTGTATGAGGACACAGACATGTTGAATCATGGTTTGCTCAACATGCAGAAGTGTTTACAAGTCATGAAAAGACTGAGGAAGCATTCACACTCAAAGAGGAATCCAGAGTATAAAAAACACAAATAACACACATCCTTTATATACATAACAATTTCCCCTAATCATTTGATAAACTAATTAACGTAATTATATCATTACAAAACAATTACCCAATTAAAACCCTCCAATTACATTCTGTAATAAGTCCCTTAGGGACTAAAGTTTCATACTTTAATATACAAAATAGATTTTTGTTTGTAATAGTTTAAGTTTAAAAGAGAAGTATTGACCCTGTCCACCTTAACCTGTTCTAATATACTGACCTGAAGTCCTTCCACATTACTACCATGATATTTATTAAAATGTGTAGCAACTGGGCTCTCCATCTTACATTTCTTTATGTCCCTAACATGTTCTAAAATTCTAACTTTAAATGCCCTTTTACTTTCACCAACATAATCCCCCAGATTTACTAAACTTCTGTGCAGGACTAGCTTAGTCCTGCACGGAAGTGCCCGTTTAGGAGCAGGATGGCAATGCGCCATACATATTAATAAGGCACTCTGCCTGAGCTCCTAGGCTTACATGGAGCGTGTAAGAGTGCAGGGGGTGTGCCTGAGAGCAGAGCTCTCAGAATAACCATGCTCCTGCAATGTAGAACAGCAGAAAGGGGTAAGGAATGAGCGAGGCCACTCATAGGTGTCCGCATATCCCCACCAACAGTCCCCCAAGTGTACAACAGCAACAATACATATAAATAAAATGAAGAAACCGTTTTATTATTTTTTTAAATCTGATTAAAGCTAACCATAGGTGTGCGGGTGTGTCCATCACTTAGCTATGGTTAAAACAGCTTAAAAGGCTGAAGAGGATAACAAGAAAGTTATATGCAAATGAAGCAGCAGAGCAATAGTGTAGTGGGCAGAGCATTTGCCTTATAAGCAGGTATTCCTGGTTTGAGTCCTACTGCAGCATATTCCATTTTCCATGGCAAAGCATGTGATGACCAATACTTTTGTTGCAAAACCCACTAAATAACATATATTTATGAACTGGAGTACTGCAGGAAATGCACATGTGAAGTGTCAGTGTCATTATGAATAAGGCACTAGCAAGCAAGTTTAAGCACAAATAACCAGTAGAAAGCATATTTAAGCACTAGTAAGCGGGTTCAGGTGCATTTGCATTGGGGTAAGCAATGCCTACACTGGCTAAGCAATTCAGAAGCTACCTCTCTGTAAGCAGATGTAACGGCAGGCTAGCAGTGCTTACCATCGTGCGAACCCACTTACAAGTGCTCCAAAGTGCCTTAATCACTCTGTATCCAACGGCCCCTGTTCTTCCCATCAACAAAATAAACATCCATTTAGGTCTCAAACCCAGGACCCTATACACCATAGTCACAGTAGTTGTCCACCAAGCCATCACAGAACTGAAGAAAAATGAGGTAGTAGTAATCACATCCTCACCATAGTATACCCAAACTGAACCTGTGAAAGGCATCAGTATACAGTCATATGTGTCATAACCCACTACATAACATAAATATGTGAAATGGAGTACAGCAGTAAGCTCAGAAGTGAGGTGTAATTGTAATAGAGTGTTGAAATCCCCAACAAAACACAAGGATCCCACAGAGTGTATGTACACATCAATCAGGAATACTAGGCATACATATAAGGTGTAATGAATAATAACACAATGCGAAAAAGGCATTATAATGAATGTGTAATGTAGGCAATGCTAAGCATTGCACAGGCCAGCTTAGGAGGTGTGAGCAATGTGTAGACCAGCTAACTCTTTGTGGCCAATGGTATACCCCTTTAAACAATGCCAACCTTAGTTAAGCAGGTTTGCCCATCGCTTAGCCTTTTCAAAACTGGCCAGTCACAGAAAAGTGTGAGGAATCAGCCCTAATTAAATCTAAGAGGAGGGAATACAGCTCATAACTGGTTGTAGCTCCCCCTTGCAGGCACTATGGCAGTAAGGGGAGAAGGAGTGTGCTTCCTGGTGCAGCGCTGGTGCATCCAGGAGTCCAAGACCATGGCAAGACTCCTAGTTAAAGACCATGCACAGAGACTGCTGCAGGGCCAGTACCAGGGCTCCCAAAATAAGGCTGAGGCCTGGGACTGTCTCACCCATGACCTCACCAGTGCCACTGGCATACCCCAAACTGGTGAGCAGGTCAGGCACCACTATGCCGACATGAAGCGGTGGAAGGAGGACCTCTTGGAGGAGTGGCTCCAAATGGCTATAGCATCAAGGGATGTTCCAGCCGTGTGTAAGTATCACCCCAGTATGTGTGTAATAAGTGCCAGCTCAGGTATATCATGGATAGGAATGGCTAAATATTCCTCTTATGTACCCCACAGCTGCAATGGAGTGGGTGGCGAACCAGGAGGCCCACATCTGTTGCCTGGCGTGGTTGCAATGCAAGGCAGGTCAGTAATACTCATGCTTTTACTGTCACAGGAAATAAAAATAAAAGTAGTAATAAATTAATTACAAGTATAAAACCTGTATTGTTCAAGGTAAGTACTGCATACACTAGAGAATATAGCAGGAAGAGTCTCATATTGTTTGTATGGCAATTAAAGTGTAATATCCTGACAAAACAGGTCTAACTGCTGGACTGCGTGTGTATATTCTGGTATCATATGGTAATGTAGATTTGCAATCGTGAAATAGTACTGTAGTATTAAGCACTGTTAGACACACCATGCACCATAAATTGAATGTGTAGGAATGCCTGTATATGACAGATGTAATCCCCAGAGGCCATTTAGTAAAACTGAGAGACACGTAGACAGTAAACAGGGAAAATGCAGACAACAAAAACCAAATAGCACATGCAACCAAAATGTGAACTGTTGTTTTTTTAGCACACATAGCCATGGTTCGAATCCTGCCAGTGGTAGTAGTCTGCATACAGAATCATACCCCACAACTGGACAGATATGTCCATAATGTTTATTAAAGTGGCCCATATATAATGGCTATCAACCTGTCTCACTGGGAAATCAGTGGGATGATTCCAGACATATAGGCAGCAAACAGGAAATACAACTGATTGACACACATCTATAACAGCAAACCTGGCACACTAGCAACTCCCCAATACCTTATGTGACCAAGAAGCCACTTATATCCCATTTACACCCCAACTTGTTAAGCTGTGGTCAGACTGTGTACAGTAACAAAGTGAGATGTATGTGCATAATAGTAATGTGGAACCTGCTACTATGTGTAGGAACATTCAGGTAGTGCTAATACACTTCCCACAGGTCTGTCAGATACCAACACTGTACCCAGAAATACAAGAATGATATGCAGTTGCTCTGAATAATGAGGTATTACACATCACTGTCACCCACACTGTCCTACAACATATAACTGTCTAGGAATTCTGTATAAGAGTGTTGTTATACAAGGTCAGAATGCATAAGCATAGGGGATTAATAAGACAGTAAGCAGATTGGAGATATATAGCAATATCAGTATAGCAGACACAACTGTGATGGGCAGTGTTTAAGTTGTAGCAGACAGAGCTATGGTCTGAATCCTGGGAGTGGAATTAGACTGCATACAGATCCATACCCCACAACTGTACACAAGAGGCCAGAATGCCCAGTATATGTGCCCATATCTGCTGCCTGTCCCCCTGTAAGTCTGTGGGATGATCCAAGATGTGTAGCCAGCAAACAGGGAATACAAGTGATTGTCAACAATCATGAGAACACACCTGTCACTGTAGCAACCCCCAAAACTGTTAGGAGAGTAATATTTCAAGTATGGCCTATCTACACTCCCATGTTGTCAAGCTGTGACCAAAGTGTGTACAGTAACAGAGTGAGATGTATGTGCATAATACTAATGTGTAATCTGGAACCTTGTGTGGCAACAGTCAGGTAGTGCTAACAAACATTGCTCCCACAGGTACGTTGGATGCGAACACTGTGCTGAGAAATACAGACCAATATAACCTCTACTGGTACCATCCACACTGGTATTGTAGGGAATCATGAGTGTTGCAGTTTCTCTGAATAATAAAGTATCACTGGTCACTGTCCCCCCACACTTTGCTACATAATATAACTATGTAGGAAAACATGTATATGTGTGTGTCAGGTCACTAAAGGAGGAAGAGGGCAATATTCTAGATATGTCCAGGCACACCAGCATGTGGCCAACACAAGGCCAGAGTCTGGGCAGTAAGAGTTGGATAGCATAGTGCAAAACATCAACCTGGAATCCGGGAGTATGTGTACAAACAGTTAGTCAGTGTTAACAACCATTCCCTCCACAGGTATACCAGGTAAGAGGTGTATACTGCAGGTAAAACCGGTTCATGTGTAATGATGTTGACAGCCATTTCAGTGTCCAATATAGGTCTATAGGGTAGTGCAGTAAGACTTGTAAGGTACAGATAACAGCACTAACTAGAAAAGTAATGTGGAGTACAAGAATATACTACTTGTTAATTGACATCTGTCTCTCCCCCCCACCTTATCTCCAACAATAATCAACATACCTACCCCAACTGGTATGTATTAACTCTGATACCGTCCAATTGTTTGTTAATATTTTAATGGTTCCCATGCATGTGCCATATTGAATTATTCCAACATTGCTGGCATGGTGCCATCAACATACATGCATGCTGTTCTTATTACCACTGTAGTCCCATGTACGCATGTGTTTTGTTTACTATGCAACTGTTCCGTATCTGGTGCCTGGGTTAATGGGAATATCTATGCATGCTGTTATACCTAACCCTGGAATGTGTTGACTATTACTAACCCATATATGATGTTGAAATCTAAACACTATAGCAAGCTTGGGAAGGCCGGTCCCAGCGGAGCCACCTGTCCCAACTCAGCTGGCCGAGGCATTGGGCACCAGCATGTCTGGGGCCTAACCCCACATCTCCCTGTCCTTTGGTCTGGCACCACCTTCAGGTGGAACTGCCTCAGGGGATGAGGCTTGCACCCCGGAAGTAGGTGCGGACAGGCACCTGTCACCTGTCTCAAGGTCGGGGTCGTGGTGCGTAGAGTGATCAACAAGCAGGCCGTTGATCTTCTATGCCAGCTTGAGGGCCGCGTGTCACGATTAGAGAATCAGCCTGGCTCTGCAGCTCAGCCCCAAGCACAGCCACCTTCCGGGCTGCCCATGGGTGGGGACCTCAATCCCACTGTTACCACTAGGGGGCTTGTGGGATTTCAATATCCCAACACCCCTCCCCATCAAGGTGTTTACCCCCCACATGTGCCGTATACCACCCCTGTATGTGTCTTGTCCATTAACCTACCCAACCTACCTCCCCAAATATACCTACTACCCTCCCCAACATCCTACTCTCTCTGGAAAAAAAAGGGCAATCTGTTCCCACAAAAAAATCATGCCCCATACATAGCTGTCCATTTCGCACACATGTCCACTGGACACATGTAATCCAGTCTAATTGGCAGCACAACTTACTATTGTTGTTCTCAGCCCTGTCCCAGGGTTTGAGTGTCCAAATCTACCTCCAAATTCAGTGAATATGCACAGCTGTTGCTGTAGACGAAATGGGCAGTTATGGACCTTCCCTATACACTTCTTGCACATCCCTAGCTATTTTCCCTACTGTCTTTCCCTCTTTGTGCCCCTTTTTCATCACTTTCCTATCAACCCTTTCTTCTTTTCTTTTAAAGAAATTAGCGTGGGGGTAAGCAGGAGTAAGCACTTTTAAGCAGCAGTAAGTGTGTCTAAGCCTGTTTGCATGGGGGTAATCACTGCTTACACAGATTAAGCAATTTAGAACCTGCATATAAGAAACTGCAACCGGATGTTAGCAGTGCTTACCTCTGTGCAAACACACACAAACTCGCTTACAACTGCTTTAAAGTGCCTTAATCACTCTGTATCCAATGGCCCATGTTCTGCCCAGCAACAAAATAAACAACCTCTTCAAGGCTCAAACCCAGGACCCTGCACACCATAGATAAAGTGATTTACCACTAAATGATGCCAGATATACATAAACCTGATGTTTTCAAAAACATATCATCCAGCCCAGTCATGCAACAGTACAGAGAATGTATACCAACATCTAGATGTATGTTTGTGTGTAAATATATTAATATCTAAACAGATACAACATCTCTATATATGTATATATATCTATATATATCTATATCTATCTATCTATCTATATATATATATATATATATATATATATATATATATATAATATATATATAAATTTAGAAATATATACATATATATATATATATATACATATGTATGAACATATATACATGCAAATGCCTACATCGACACATATATATGTCTACACCTATATGTCTACATATACACATCAAGTTACATATATGCATGTGTATACGGACATAGCTGTATTTATGTAAGCAGATATATATATATCCATATAGGTATATATAGAAATACATGTGTAGATATCAAT
This sequence comes from Protopterus annectens, assembly GCF_019279795.1. NCBI lineage: Eukaryota > Metazoa > Chordata > Ceratodontiformes > Protopteridae > Protopterus > Protopterus annectens. The sequence goes on from NC_056725.1 coordinate 325,847,575, forward strand.
GGGAGATTAACTAAATCATAAATGTCCACATGCACTATTAGAGGTGTTGAGAGGCCCCAAACAATATATGTCTTGTACGAATAGGTATACCCACCACCCCACAGCCAAACATGTCCACAAGCAATACACTATCAAGAGTTGCAGATCCCATAACCAGGTCCAGACACGTCATGGGCACAACATGTTAACAGTACTACATCCCACCTGTATGATGTCAGGCTGGTATTGGTAACATATCACGTAGTACAGTCTGGCTCAAGCTTGCAATATCCCCAGGATACATATACACAGACACATATATTCAGATACAGATATACATATATCTATCTATATATATATATATATATATATATATATATATATATATATATATATACATACACACACACACACACACATATATATATATATATATATATATATATATATATATATATATATACATGTGACTACACATACACATGCAGAGATATGTACAGTAAGAAACTCATGTAGCAGGAGCACACAATATGCAACAGCCCCTATGTCTACAGTTAACACCCTAACAACTGGATACTGGATGAGCCACCCATACAAATGACATATGTTGCCTGCAACATATACCCACAGAGAGGTCATAGGATAAAACACCACACACAGGTTTGCAGAAATGGAATACCTTTATTTATGTACTATTACAGATGTATATGTCATGTCATATAGCTGTTCAGACACTGACATCCATATAAACAGAGTAATGCAACTGTGAAACAGTTATGCTGATACAGTAGTCTGGAAAAGTCCACAACTGTTGCTGTCCAGGCCAAGCCCTTCAAATCATACAATAGTAATGACAGACTGGGCCTCAGGATACCACACAATCAGCAGTAAGTGATGCCGGTGTATAGTCCAGCAGCCCCTATCTACAGTCTGTACACAATCACTAGGTGGTACAGACTTCAGTTGGCCAAATGGGATGTAACTGATACATAACATGGCATAACTGACACCATCACAGGCACACTGGCAAACAGAACAGTCTGTATGGTAGGAGGCAGTAGGCCTGCAGTAAACAACTTTATGTAAGTAATGTCAAGATAGGTGAAATGTATGGTACTGTACATCCAAATACCTTATGGCAGTTAACCCCTGATACCCCCACATTTTGTAACAGCCTAGGTTATGTATGGTGCACCCTCCCCCGACTCAATACTACAGGGCCATATACCACTGTAACATACACTGGCCTCTGGAGTGCATATGGGCACACATGTATTGTGTAGGTGAAGCCCACACATATATGGCTTCAGCCCCTCAGTATGTGTGGTGGATACAACAGCAGTGGACTGCTGGCAGGAATGGCAGTGTGGTATATGTACATGTGCATATGTATCACTATCTGTACATGTGTAGACATATAATGCTCTGTATATGTATATATCTGGGTATGTATATGCATATCTATATACATATACACACCCATCTATATATGCCGAAATGTACATGTGTAATTATCTATATAGATATCTGAATAATCATATGTACATATATATATTCACCATATGTAGTCTCAACTTCGTAGGGCAAGGGGATGTCGGTATGTATAGCAGGTATATTAGTAGACTATTGCTACTGTAACAGGGATTGTCTTCACAGACATGGTGTGTGTGGGAGGTCACATCTGCTTTTCACATGTACGCCATTGGCTACTGACAGACACCCTAAGGACATTGTAGTACAGTACCGCTGCAAGCACGTAATGCTCCTGTGGACTACAGCAGAGATATTGGTCAATAGATGTGGGCATTCTGACATACTCTGTACAGTACAGAGGTATACACAAAACCCCTTAGTGCAGAACATGTGGACCAAGCCTGACAGTATGGATGTTAACAGCCACGTAGATGGGTATAACACATAACGACTGGCATATATTCGTCCCCATAGGTTATGCATTCACACACCCCTGTCTGTCCTGACACATAATAACTGCTGGTACAGAGGTGGCATGGCCACATACTACCCACTAGATGTTGACATACATCTGTACAGCATCCCACCGCTCCATCTGACATACATGACTGTTAAGGGAGGCCCAGCAGCAGTACATCTGGCAAGCATCTGCACATGACATCTCGCTGGGTAAGTACACTAAGCTTCTAGGCATGTAACAAAGCACTGTGCAGGCTACAGGCAGACTGGCTCAACACTGGTCTACATCTCCTATGGGGGAATGCACATGTACCTGTATACATAGCAGGCTCTACAGGCATGTCACAGCACAGGGTAAGATACATCTGTGTGGAAGTGCATAACCACAACCAATGTAAACACAGCCACAGCCACATGGTAATCTAGAATAATATTACAGTATATGGGCTATCTGTTCAACACTATCCTCATATGTGCCACTCACACACTAACCCTACATATACTGGGCCACTACACAGTGTGGCCTGATGCCTGTCTGTGGTATGGGACAGGTGTGTGTATGGCCCTATAAAAATGTAAGCCAATATAGTAACATACAGTGGAGCAGCATGTAACGTCACATAGGATGGGACCTAGAACGATGACATCTACCACAGTCTGTACACAGGCCAAGGTACATATTGACAATACACACTCTGTTGACATTCACCATAAGTACACAGACCTCAGTACTGTACAAAAAACTACGGAATGTCCAGGTTATGTCATCAAATATAACCCCTACTGTACATAACATGTGTAGCAGTCTGATATCTCACTGGATTGTTACCAGATATGATGACACTAATTATGGTCTACAGCACATATGCACCTCTTAATGCATGACATATGTACTAAGGTTGACAGAGATTTGGCTGGAAGCAGGGCCAATATTGAAATGTTGCTGTGATAACATCTTACATTTACTGTTGTAACAGGGTTTGTCGCAGCATATGTCCTGTGAGGGATATAAAGTCAGTAACTGTCCCAGCTTTCAACATCTACAGACTGCAATCCTCACACTACCTTCTACAGTTCACAAATACATGATCTTTGGGTAGCACATGAAACCAAAGGTGCCACACACTGCACAGTCTGCCGATGACTCTGCAGATGGGGAGTCCTCATAAAATAGAACTGACATGACAGGTATTAATACATGTAGGAAAGCCATATCTGCACACACCCTGTTAAACCAACATTACTCCAAATGCAGTATAGCAGCACTTACACTCTGTAGTCAGGTCAGGCACATCCTCCTCCTGTGTGTTGGTCTGTTTCCACAGTGTATGTTGTCAGAGGTAAATCCCCAATCCATCTGAGATGCTGTTTGCCAAACAACAGATCTAGTTCCTGCTTACAGTGAATAGAAAGGCCCAACACCAATATGATGTTCCTAGATATTGGAGTGTGTTTCCATGCAATTGGATATGGGAATGTTACCACAGCTGTTTCACATGCAATCAGCTAGGGGAGGGCTGCAATTCGTGCAGAGGCCATCAGCTGATCATGGGCATCACTTAAAATGCACATGCTGCTGCCTAAGCAAAGCAGGTGTAAGTCTCCACATCCACCAGAGAGGGAGTGAGAGAGGGAGACAGAGGCAATGACAAGTCAGGGAGGGGTGGGAGAGTAAACCTTAAGCATGCTTGTGTCACACACCTACCAGAAGAGGGTGTCAAACCCCTAGTGACTAATTAGTGCTATCACAGTCCTATGCTGTTATGTGATACACCACATAGATTACCTGCTCTGGAGTCCTCAGAACATATATGTGATGATGAGTGACATCTGCAACAGGGATATGGTAGATATACAGTAGGTGAAGTACACATGCCTGTCCACATGAACAGGTGCCAGCGTCAGCACAACCAGACTCTCACAGGGACGCACACACATTGACACACTTGGCAGGGCCAGGGATACAGCTCATCACTAGTGAGATTGCCACAACACATTGCTGTGCAGGTATCACATGCACCACATGGGTCATATGGAGGTTATATGGGCAAAGGTTATGGGGAGGTGTCTGAGATCAGACAGCATGCTTCAGTATGCCACTGGGGGTTGTAGTGAGTGTGGATGTGATCATGTGCAAGTACTGACATGCATAGGTGCATTTCTGCACAGGTATGTGGTGTTCAACTGTGCCAGATGGCTATACAAGGCTAGCTGATGGGTATACCTTGGCACCAGGCCACATGACAATGGCCTGCATTGTGGCTCAGGGCTGTGGTTTCTGCATTTGCCCATACAGGTGGGTATTGTATCCAACATCCACTCACCTGGGTGAGTATTGATTGTGGCTAATGCTGTGCATTGCTTGCCATGTATGTGTTCCTTAGTCCATAACATGGACAGTGTCTGGGATGTGCACACCTCCCACATGCATGTACAGTGACATCTGGGGTGTCAGGACCATGTTGTGTACACAGATTATCATCAGATGTGCCAGTCTTGGCCACCTGTGTCAGGAACTGGTAATGGACAGCAGGTTAACCCTGTACCTACATTGATAGCATGCTAATGGCATTCCCTGGTGTCAGTGACATCTGTCCATACAGGGCATGTTTTCAGGCATGGTATGTCCTTTGTGAGTCACATGTGATGGCACCACAGGTGTTGCAGGTGTCCAGTGGGGAACATGGTAAAAGTGTACTGTCTGCATGTATGTGCCTATTGGACAGATGGACAGGGTGCCATGCCCTCTGTAGGCCACTGCAGTCACTCCATCATTACAAATGGTCACCCATATGCAGTGTACTACACACATATAGCTGTTGCCTCGGCGTGTGTGTGTGTGTGTGTGTGTGTGTGTGTGTGTGTGTGTGTGTGTGTGTGTGTGTGTGTATGAGACATGGGTTGAGAGTGTGCTCTGGGTAATACTGGGGATGCTAACTGTGATTGCCTGGCCTTGATGTCACATGTATGGGTATGGATTTGCACCCCAGCCTCTCAGCTATTTCACATCTGTTATCCCTGTACAGTGGACATTGTGATATATACTAGGGCCACCATATAAAAAATCTGCAAAACCCACTCCACATTGGGCCCAGGTGTCAAACGGTCACATACACGTCCACAAAGGATGCAAGTTACAAATACACACACGTCTGTCATGTCTGGGAGTAGAACCCCTACCTAACTAGTTTATTACACTACAGCACTATGCAGTTATAGTACGTGCCACGGAGATTACTGGAGCACTCTTTCCCCAAAGGTGTATATCACATTGGATGACATCAGCAGAATTGCCAAAGTAGACCATATGGCATGTAGTGAGTGTGACTAGCCTAAAATGCATTGCTCCCTACACAGAGGTTGAAACACACACAAAACATCCACAACTGACATGTGTGGGTATAGAACCCTTAACAGGGGGTCTATATCGCACTACAGCATGGAGCTGTTATAGGACGCACCACGGGGATTACTGGAGAACTCCTTCCCCAAGGGTATATTTCACAATGGATGACATCAGCAGGATTACCAAAGTATGCCATTTGACATGTACTGAGTGTGACTAGCCTAAAATGCATTGCTACCTACACAGTGATTGAAACGCACACAAAACATCCACAACCAACATTTGTGGGTAGAGAACCCCTAACAGACATCTTTATCACACTGCAGCAGTATGCAGTTATGGCACATGCTATGGAGATAACGAGGCTACGTCCTTCCCAGAGGTGTATTTCTAAGTAGATGGCATCAGCAGCCTTGCCAAAGTACAACATATGGATTGTATGGAGTGTGACTACCCTAAAAAGCATTGCTCTCTACACAGCAGGGCCAGAGAGACACACACGCACACACTTGCCAAGTCTCGGATTAGAACACCTACCTAACTAATTTATCATACTACAGCAGTACACAATTATAGGATGTGCTATGGCAATTATTGGGATAAATACTCCCCAGAGGTGTATTTCTAGGTGGATGGCATCAGCAGCCTTACCAAAGTAGAACATTTAAATTGTAGGGGGTGTGACTACCCGAAAAAACATTGGCTTCTACACAGACAGAAACAGACTGACACGCACACAGTTGCTAAGGCTGGGATTAGAACTCCTGCCTAACTATTTTATCATACTACAGCAGTACACAGTTATGGCATGTGCTACAGAGATTACTGGGGTACAACCTCCCAGAGATGTAGTTCTAGGTGTATGACATCAGTGATCTTACCAAAGTAGAGCATTTTTATTGTAGGGAGTGTGACTACCCTAAACACATTGCTTTCTACACAGAGATGGACAGACACACACACAAATGCACACACACACACACACACACACACACACACACACACACACACACACACACACACACACACACACACACACACACACACACACACACACAGTTGCCAAGGCTGGAGTCAGAACTCCTACCTAACTAGTTTATCATACTACAGCACTACGCAGTTATGGGATGCGCTACATAGATTACTGGGCTAAAACTCTTCCAAAGGAGTATTTCACAGTGGATGACCTCAGCATGCTTGTCATAGTGGGGCTATGGGGAGGGCAGTGAGTGTGCATGGACCATAACCCATTCATCTAGGGGTTGACATGACACATGAGGGCACAACCTGGGTCATATTTCACAGGTACGTGTATACAGCTGCTAGACTATTTTGAACACTCATGTTGCACAGCTGGCATGTGCACCACATACTCTGTAATGCTGTCAGATACCAGTGGCTAGTATCTGCAGTGAGTGACATCTGACCCTCATGTGGTTGTGGCCCTTTGGCTGTGTGCTGGGTGGGACAGGCCTGGATGGCTCCTTGTCACAGTCACCCTCTTCCACACATCTATGTATGTCTACCTTTGGCTTATTATCATGTCTTGTCCTTACATATATGCCTGTATTCCTATCCACTGTGTGTGCAAAGCATGAGTGGTGCATACGGAGGAGTGTCTGCACTAACATCTGTGGCTGCCACAAATGTATGGTCCACTGGTGTTTGCAGACATGGACTTCATGTGTGTAAGTGTGTGAGCATACCCAGTATCACCTTTCAGTATGTTGACTGACATTGCCTTCATTTCTCTAAGTGTGGGCATGCCCAGTATGGCTGTCTGTATTGAATGTGTGGATCGAGTCCAGGTTGTTTGTACTGCAGTGCTGACCTTTGTGTTGTACACCTACAGGAAGCATGCTGTCTCTGCAGGGTATCCGTCGATTATTTGGCATTGACTTTTAGTATATTTATGCATAGGATGGGGGGGCACACCTGACTATTTCTACATTTCTTCACAGGATTGTGGGGGAGTGGGCACACATGACTGTTACTATATTTCTATGTAGGATGGGAGGCACACCTGACTATTTCTACATTCTTACACAGGATTGGGGGGGCACACTTGACTATTACTACAATTCTACATAGGATGGGGGGGCACACCGACTATTTCTACATTTCTACACAAGATTGAGGGGCACACCTGACTGTGAATACATCTGACTGTGACTACATTTCAATGTAGGATGGGGGGGCACACCTGACACTTATACACATTTGCTAGGACTGTACTGGTATGTTGGGTACTCCATTTCAGTCTGTAGGCTCAGAGAGATTTGTTATTGCCTGGGTCCCTCCTGTGTCAGTGTATGTGCTATGCATTGCCTCTTTGCCAAACCCAGAGCATACTGGGCATGCCTCCTTCTGCCTACTGGGGCAGGCTCAGGTTGTTCCTCCTCTGAGTCACTCTGTGCCTGTGCAGGCCTTGGCAATGGTGGGGGGCTGTGTGGCCCTGTCCCGTGCTGTTTCTGTTGCAGCTGTTTCCACAGGATGATATTGTGTAGCATGGCACATACAAGGACAATTTGGGTACATGTAGCTGGTGAGTACTGCAAGGCTCCACCGAATGTGTCCAGGCACCGGAATCATGACTTGAGCATCCCAAACACATGCTCTACTATAATTCTGGTCTGTGCATGTGCCTCATTATGGAGTTCTTGTTCAGGTGTGTGTGCATTTCTGATGGGTGTCATCAGCCAGGGCTCCAGTGCGTATCCAGTATCCCCCACTAGGTGACCGTCAGGGATGTCCCCATTGGCAAATCTCTGGTACAGCTGCGTCAGATGCCAGATGTGGGAATCGTGATAGCTTCCAGGGCAGCCAGCACACACATTCATTATTATGCCCTGGGCATTGCACATGAACTGGCAGTTGATGGGGGGGGGAAGCCCTTGCGGTTGATGTAGACCCTACCCTGCTCAATGGATGGTGCTTTGATGCATATGTGCGTGCAGTCTATAGCACCCAGTACCTCAGGGTATTCTGCTATTTGGTGGAACAATTGCATATTGTTGGCCAATGCCTCATGAGTGTTGGGGAAATATACGTGTTCACCTACATGTGCTGACATGGCATCCAGGAACTGGTGGAGTACCCTGGATGCTGATGCCTGTGAAATCCCCATCATATTCCCAGTTAGCCTTTGGAAGGTACCTGTGGCTAGAATTCTTAGGCCTACACATACCTTGGTATCCACTGGAATGGGTTCCCCTCTGTTAGTTATGTGTGTCAGGCATGGCCGGCACAGCTCAAAAATTTGCTGTAGGAGGTCCCTGTCCACCCTATAGCATGCCACTATCTCCAGCTCATGTAGCCCCTGGCAGGTTACCCTGGGTCTGTACACTCTTCTCCGTCTCCTCCCTGTGGGTTGGTCAACAGCATTCACATCCTCACCACCCTCAGCCTCCTCCACAAGTTGTTGTATGATAGCTATTGCAGCCCCTATCATTTTGTGTTGTGAGTGTTAAAAGTTCTCCGCTTGTTTACACTGGTGGTGTAGAGTGTGGGAAAAAACAGAGGGGAAGGTGTTTGCATAGTTTTTAGTAGTATTCTGGCCTGCACTGGTCTGCTGCCTGTGTAACTGGCTGATTCTGATACATTTCATTTGCTAGCTAAGCTAGTTTTCTTTGATTACCTTCCTACTGCTGTTTTCCCTTCTCATTGCTTTCCTGTTTAAGCCTGTGTGTGTGCCATCAAATAGAGTGCTCAAATGTGCACACTGCTGCTATTTTCTGGTTTAACTTCTTTATTCTTCCTGTAAAACCCGGTGCACGGTGCGCACACTTGCTTAGGCTTTGTAAAGAGTGCTTGGAAGGTTTAGACACACCCGTAGCTTAGCTGTGCTAAACTAGGAGCACAATCGAGCTACAGGGCTCCAATCTGCTTACAATATGCCTGAGACACCCCCCCCATTATGTTACCTAATTCCTAGGCTTGCACCAAGCTATTTCTACTCTTACACTGTTGGGACTTTGCTCACATGCTGGGAAAAACTGGGATTCACTATCCTTCCCTTCATTTGCATAGGATTGCTTGCTAATGCATAGTTACATGTCTCACACTGAGCCTCTCTCCTTAGCAACCACTACGCACTGGCCATGCTGTCTTCTGCCTGCCTTTGAATTGCATGGCAGAATACTGATTTTAGTTAGAATGCTTAATTTAGGTTATTTGTGTTATTTTCCCCCTGATCCCATTTGCGCTCTACTGCGCTATGCTTAAACAGCCGAGATCGGCTAAAGAAAAATAAAAGTTGATTTCTCTATTTTTTTTTTTTATGTTTGCATTGCCAATGGCCTTATACCTGGCCATTGGTATGCTTACTACATGATATGCAGCCTTTATTTGGAGCTGTCACAGCTCCGTTTTGGATTTTGCAGAAATGTACTCTGTTACTAACCGAGTACATTTCTGCAGATAGCATGAGTCCTGCACGGACTATTGCAAGCTTCCTGGATTGCAATATATCCTCATTTGCATAGATTTCTCCTGCAAATTGGGTGATTTGCATGCCAGGGCTTAATACGTGCAGGATTAGTGCAGGAGCACTCGTGCACACTCCTGCAGGCTGTTTCTGGATCGCATGGCAGACATATTGCCTGCTTGAGCTCCTGCACCGATCTTGCACACCGTGGGAATATTTATTACACGGACATCTAAGTACATAGGCAAACCCCTCAGTGTCACATCTAAAAATATTTTGTGTCTCATATTTTTTCCATTAATATTAGAGAACAGTTTAACCACAAAATCAAAACAGGAACACCTTCCACAAGGGAAGGTCTCTTTAAGGCTACTTCCCCTTCCAATTTTAACCTTAGGAGCTACAAATTTTGCTCTAACTATATCTTGTATGCGCCTTCTTGTGTTTTCATTTTACTCTGAAAAGGCTTTGTAGCCAAAGTGCTAAGAAAGACTTTATCTGAATAAAATATTACTGTAAAAAAAACTGCTTGATGCATTCCTGGTTGAGTGCGATCTGTTATTGCTGCATCTTATATTTGGTTCAACTGTGGTATCTAACTAAAGACTAAGAAACATTGTTAGACATAAAAACTGGTAGAACTTGTCTATCAGAGAGTTGACCACCCCTGAAATTTGATTTGTTATGAGAAAGCAAATGGACTAAGTGGCCTATTTTCATATGGTTATACCTTTATACCACAAATGTCAGAGCACTTGTGCCCATATAACAAAACACAGCCACGTAGTATGGGGAGTGGGTATTTATCAAACAAAGAAAACTAGTTCTGCAGCAACAGGAGTGAGTTCCAAATGAAAAGTAATGCAAAACACAATAACACAGTGGAGCTCAGCAACACCAATGACGGGAATAAAATGTGTTGAAATGCTAAGCTTTCTTGACTGTCTTGTGAATATTAATCCTTATCTTCATGTCTGCAATGATGAACTTCCATGCAGCTGTGTGAAGGAAGATATAGCACCAGACTGCCTGTTGGGCGGGACAGTCACACAAGGTCTAAAGACTGATGCTATCTATTCATGGGTGGGCCACTGCCTCCTGAATTTTGCAGAGTACCTTTGCCTTTGAACTGATGAGCATGTTGGCAGTTACCTTGGTTAATGAGTTTCAGTTCACACACAGACACACACACACACACACACACACACACACACACACACACACACACACACACACACACACACACACATGGACATTAGAAATGTGCAAGGATACATTTATGAAGGTTTAGTTTGGTGTTATTTTTAAACCTTCTGTGACTTTGTAGATAATGCTCATCACAAAGATGAGATAAAAGGCAGATGAGGACTTGGACAATATTTTCTTTTTTACAGACCAAACCATCATTCTTTTAATCACATGGTACTTTTCACTGGTGATGCCAATCATGAAGTCCATTGAATGTGTTGCAGTTTAGTGCCCATGGTATAAAGATGGCAAAGAAAGACATACATTCCTAGCCTGACCCACTGCTTTGCATTCTTTATTTGGGGGATGTGCATTTTAGGTCTGGGCAGGTGCAGTCTTTATAACAGCCTGCTACAGTGACCAGAATACTGGATTTATGAGTTATTGGGAAAAATCATTGTGGCCAAAGGAAGGGTCAGCATTTTTAGGATCTGGACCCATTGTACAAGGATTTTCCTAATCCATTTTGTTGGCATTTCATAAGGTGTCAACCAGTGAAGGCATTCCCCAGAAGGATCACTGATTTGATCTGCAGGACTTACAGAGTATCTGTTAAGAAAATAATACATGGTTAGTAGTCACTGTCTTTGGTGTGCATGTGTGTGTGTGTGTGTGTGTGTGTGTGTGTGTGTGTGTGTGTGTGTGTGTGTGTGTGTGCACGTACATTTCATATGCACCTGAAAAGAATATTTCCACTGCTGAAAACACCCTACATTGGATATCTCACAAACTTCCCCAGGAAACTGTCATTTTAGGAGACAAACACATACACTTGTTGTTAATAAACAAAGACAACCCTATAGACTCAAAGAATATCTAAGATTTTACCCAAGTAATCACCTGTACCACTAGAACAGACAAAAGAAAATCACACAGGCATTTCAAACTTTGATATGATTCTCAACAATAGGCCAAAAAAATTCATAAAATAAGGATGTCTACCTGACACAATTAGTGACCATCTCCCTACATATGCAATCAGAAGCTGTAGCAATGTTCACCAAAAACCATGTATAATCAAATCTTAAATGCAAGCAGATTCAACAAAGGCACTTTTATCAAAACTTTAACTCAAGTTAATTGGATGTGCTAAAAACTATGCCATTGGATGATGCCATTATTCATTTCAAGACCTTTCTAAATTCTTGAATAATCTTGCTCCAGGAAGCATAAACAGATTCAAATTGAAACCTGTCCCATGGTTAACCAAAGAAACAAAACAGATTATTAATCAAAGAGACAAAGCCTGAAAAGAACAACTAGAACAAAAAATGCATTGCATACTGTACAACGAGAAAGCTCAGGTATCTCACAAAGCACCACATCAAGTTTGATAAACTAAAAACCACTATAAGACTTACAAGTACCAAAATAGTCCAAAGCTTTTCTGGCCATCAATAAAAAATCTATTACACTCAGGTCATGCTTCCACATCATCTCCCACAACACCCAATATAACAGATTCATTGCCTTCCATTTTCAACTCCTACTTTATCCAAACAATACAAACCCACATCAATAATATCAATACATCTCTTCCTGCCTTCATCCAACTACAGCTGACTACAATATTTTAATTTCTCACTCATTAACCCCTGTGCAATATGAAAACATCTAAACAAGCTTAAACTAGCATCACTGACTGTAGAAGACCCTCCCCCCATCTCAATACTTAAAGAAATTGCTGCTAACAAAATAGCTTTCCCTTTTCCATTCTTATAAGTAGGTATATGTCAGAAAAGTAAGTTTTATCCATCTGGAAGAAGTCCTCTATTTTACTTCTACCATACTTCTCAACCTCTTTGCCTAAGAAATCTGGACAAGCCTGACATAATGGGGGGACAAATGCCCAGAAATAGGGAGAGATTTGAAATAGTGCTCTTAAAACGTAGAAAGTGACTAGAATAATAAGGTTCATGGTAAAAGGCATTTTCCAAAGCATATGAAGTCTGAAACTAAAATCATTATTTAGTGATTTAATTCCTCAGATCACCCCAGTAATTTGCTAAAAAAATCACAAATTTTATGAGGACCAGACCAAAAGTTTGGGGCAAAAATCTGGACATTTTGTGAAACTCTGGACACTTGAGAGGTATAACCACTACAAAAGGGCAACCATCCATAGAGCTATACAACTACAGACCTCTTGTAATACTGTCACCACTATCTAATATTCTAGATAAACTGCATCCATGCACAGCTTATGGAGAACCTCAATTGGAACAACTTCCTATCAAAAACCCAACACAGTTTCCTATCCCATCACAGTACCACCACTGCCCTTTTACACTATACCAGTACCACAAGAACAATGGTAAAGTAGTATCCACTCTATTCTTAGATCTATCTAAGGCACAGTATACCATCAATATCTCCTCATGGAACTCTCTATCCTTGGCCCGTCTCAAACTTCCCTCTTATACTTCCTTACCTATTTATCAGGTGGCAAGCTGTAAAATGGCGACAAACTCTTTCTTTATTTCAGTCAATCTCAGTCAGTGAACCTCAAGGTTCTATACTAGGCCCTTTATCTTTCAATATCTTTACAAACAAACTTCATACCACACACCATGCAAACATAATACAGTACACTGATGACTTAACAACCATGTGTACACTCCTGTCAATACGTGAACTAGAACAGATCTCCCAAAAATTTCTCTGCAGTTGAATGTTGGATAAACAAATCTTACTCCTAAATTCCTATAAAAACAAAACTTATGGTCTTCACCCTGAAACAATATCTCAAACAGAAGTATTCATTTAATATAACTTCCTCCAATAATAAAAAAAATTGAAACAGTAACCCAAGCAAAATTACTAGATACAATAATTGAGAACAACTTTAAACTTGACCAATACATCACACAAGAAATCAAGAAAGCCAGCAAAAACTAGACTTCCTCTATCAGGCCAAACAAAACCTCAAACATTCCACAAGAAATACACTAGCTTTAACCTACTTACTTCTATCAACACTGCATACTTCTCCAATCATCATTGATTTTAATACCACATACCTAACCTGCTACAACAAAATTGCAAAATTCACATCAAATATTATCTTTAGGACACATCATTACCAGGCCTTAATACTACTACTATGCTATTTTGATCTATCCGACTACCTAGTATACAATACATGCAACTGCTAACTGCGCACAAGCTTATACACTCTTCAGAAAAAAATGTCCATCACTAAAAGGCACATTCCAGTTCTACTGCTCAAATGGGGATCTCTGCTCTGAAGACAAATTCTTACTATCTATAATTACGCAGTTCAGCAGAAAATTCACTGTACTCAATCTGTGTCTCAAAACACATGGAATATCATTCCAAAAAAACTAAAATTAGTTAGAAATTATGCCAGATTTAACCAGTCATGGCATGTTCATGTCTTTCTCTAAGCTAAGATGCTTCTTCTCATTTTCCCTCTATCTCTGACTTCCATGTATCTCTTTACTTCCATCAAAACCATATTTCTGTCACAATACCATTATCTCTCTAAACCTACTACCGTATCAATAATACTTATTCCAATTGACTGACTTATTAGCACTTTTACTGCCACAAACTAACATCTCTCCTTCCGCATCATACCCTTCCCCAGTAATTTCTTTACAAAACTTCCTTACTTCTGATTCATACGTACTTCTAAATATTTCTCTCCTTCCCAATTTCTTCATTGCATTATAAGTATATCTTCAATTACACACTTAAAACTCATTTTCTTTAGTACCTACCTCCTTCATACATCTAAGTACTTCTTTACAAATTTACTCTAATCTGTCACAGCCCCACAGCCATACAATTCTACTCCAGTGTTAAAACTTATCTGATTTGTTCTATTTTTGTTAAATTTCTAAGTATTTTCCTTTCAAATCTTGTCTCTCACCTTATAATTTCTCTTCAACTTTTACCAACAAGCTTTCTTTCCCCAGGATTCAGCAAGCTCTGCATGATGTGCAGGAATATAAGAGCTGCTGCAGGCAATATGGCCGATGTGAGATCCAGGAATGAGCGCCCGAGACGTGCAAAAGTGCTCCTGCACTATTCCTGCATGGACACAGCCCCTGTATGCCAATTACCCCATTTGCTGGTGAAAAACATGCAAATGAGGTGAATTAGCGATCCACGAAGCAGGCAGGTGTCCATGCAGGAAGAGTGTAGACTGCAGAAATGTATTCAGCCAGTAGATGAATACGTTTCTGCAAACTACAAAACGGAGGCATGACCGTTCGTAAAAAAGCATGTATTATAAGGTTTAGGCATGCCAATGGCCAAATATATGGCCATAGGCATGAAAAATAGTTTCAAAATTATAAAAAATAACTTTATTGGGGTTTTTTTGGCCGATATCGGCCATTTAAGCTTAGGGCAGTGGTACGCAAATGGGATCAGCCCGAAAATAAGAAAAAAGCTGGAAATTAGCTTTTAAACCAAAATCATCATTTTGCCATAGTAGTCAATGGCATGCATAACACAACAAGACCATGAAATAGTGGTTGCTAAAGGGGGAGGCTGAGTGTCAGTTTTATAACCATGAATTAGCAGTCAGTTCTATGCAAATGAGGGGAATGATACCGAATCACAGATTTCCTCTCAGTGCTAGCTTGCACCCAACCATGTAGGTGCAATAACACCATGGTCTAAGCCTAACAGCTAGATGACCTCATGAGGGGGAGTGTCATGACTGCTATAAGCTTATTGGAGCACAGTGGTCTGTGTTTGCTCTTAGCTAAGCACAGCTAATACCAATGAAGCACTTCCAGATCTATGATTGTTAGATGAAAGCACTCAACAGTTTTTGTATTTTACTACAATAAATCAGTGTTTTTACATCGTGGATCATGGCTTTTCATTCTGGGGAATACATTTTGGTTCGTGCACATTTCCTAAGCACAGCTAAGGAAGGGGGTGTGTCTGATGCTGCCTAGCAGTATTTACATTGCCTAAATAGGTGTGCGCGCCATGCACCGGGTGTTAAACAAGCAAACAAAAAAAAAAAAAAAAACAACAGGAAATAGTAGCTCCATTCACATCTGAGCACTGGGTTTGCGTAGTGCCTCGGGGCTAAAATGGGAAGGCAATGGGAAGGGAAAACAGCAGTAGGAAGGCAATCGAGGAGAACTAGCATGGCTGGCAGGTGAAATGTATCAGAATCAGCCAATTACACAGGCAGCAGCCCAGCACACCACTATAAACTATGCAAACACCTTTCACTCTGTTTTTTCCCACAAAATCTACACCACCGGAGTATACAAATGGGGAAATTTTACCTAACAAAACTAACAAAATGATAGGGGCTGCTGTCGCTGTCATACATCAATATGTGGAAGAGGCTGAGGGTGTTGAGGATGACAATGCTGATGACCAACCCACAGTGAAGAGAAGGAGAAGAGTGTACAGACCCAGGGTAACCTACCAGGGGCTACATGAGCTGAAGGTAGTGGGGCACTATATGGTAGACAGAGACCTCCTGCAGCAAATTGTTGAGCTGTGCTGGCCACGCCTCACACACAGAACCAACAGAGGGGAACTCATCCCAGTGGATACCAAGGTATGTGTAGGCTTAAGAATACTAGCCACAGGAACCTTCCAAAAGCCAACTGGGTATATCATGGGGATCTCACAGGCATCAGCATCCAGGGTACTCCACCAGTTCATGGATGCCATGTCAGCACATGCCAGTGAGCACATATATTTCCACAACACCCATGAGGCATTGACCAGCAATATGTGTCTCTTCCACCAAATAGCAAAATACCCTGAAGTAGTGGGTGCTATAGACTGCACGCACATACACATCAAAGCACCACCTGGTGAGCGGGGTAGGGTCTACATAAACAACAAGGGCTTCCCCTCCATCAACTACCAGGTCATGTGCGATGCACATGGCATTATAATGAATGTGTGTGCTGGCAGCCCTGGAAGCTATCACGACGCCCACATCTGGCATATGACACAGCTGTACCAGAGATTTGCCATTGGGGACATCCCATATGGCCACCTAGTGGGGGATGTTGGTTACGCACCGGAGCCATTGCTGATGACACCCATCAGAAATGCACACACACCTGAACAAGAACTCCATAATGAGGCACACGCACAAACCAGAGTCATAATAGAGCATGTGTTTGGGATACTCAAGTCATTGTTCCGGTGCCTGGACATATCCAGTGGAGCCTTGCAATATTCTCCAGCTACATGTACACAAATTTTCATTGTATGTGCCATGCTACACAATATGATCCTGTGGAAACAGCTGCAGCAGGAACAGCATGGGGCAGGGCCACACAGACCCCCACCATTGCCAAGGCCAGCAGAGGCACAGAGTGACTCAGAGAGGGAACAACCTAAGCCTGCCCCTGTAGGCAGAAGGAGGTGTGCCCAGTATGCCCAGGTTTTGGCAAAGAGGCAATGCATAGCACATACACTGACATGGTAGGAACCCAGGGACTGACACCTCCCTCTGATTCACACATACAGTAAAAGGGATGCCAAACATGACACTACATGTGCTTTACCATGCATAGGGAGTGTACTATGTGCATCCAAAATAGTCATCCCTCCATCACCATCCTCAATATTGGCACAGCCACAAGGTAAGTCACAGCTCCCTATCAATTGCTGAATGGAGTAGTATGTTCTGCTACTTGTATCTATGGTATGGATGTAAGCATGCAAGGGAATCAGGTGGCTGAATGGGATGGCAGCAGATAGTAGACACCTATATGGGCAGCATGAAATCCATAACAAATACTGGTGTCACCAAAGTAGGCAGTACTAGACAAGGTGACAAATCCCACTGCAGGACATGTGGTGGGCCAAATGTGTGTCCATAAGACACACACATGCATGTCAGTGAGGCTCACATACCCAACAGTCTCAGCCAGTAGGACAGGTGTAGATGACCACAAAGAAAGGCTGTGCTAAGTCCTCCAATTGATGGCAATGGAGAACAGCCCCCCTTCAGACCTACACAGACATACTACAACAGGTCAGGCAGTTGGATGTTAGTTCTGAAGGGTAAGAAGTCTGAAACTGAAATGTAAGTCAATAAAACCTAAGATCTGTACTCCACTGATAGCCTCTAGTCTGCATGATAGGTCAGAATACAGAATGAAATGGAAGACAACAGAGTACCTGAAATACCAGCACAGTCATAGCAACTATTTACAGTTGTCAGGTGTGCCCACTCATAATCCTATGTAGAAATGTAGTAACATATAGGTGTGGGTTTAATAACAGTGGAGCGCAGATTGCCTGAGCTGGCCCAATTAGCAGGATAGATTGTTGCACATGTACAATATGCAGGGCTCTGTGTGTTAGGTTGTTGTGTGTTGTATATTGTGTGGAAGTGCTTGGCATGTAGGCATGGAGGGTTGTGTCCTGGTGGTCTATGGCCAGTACTGTTGATGACAGGGCCACGTTCTGACAACTTCAGTGCCAAACACAATGCATCCCAGCAAGACCCAATCCAGCAGTCATCCATACTCATTGTTCAGATGTAATATCTGTCACCATCTGAAAGATGGACATGCCATGAATATGGGCCAAGTCATACACACAGTACACAGGTGAAAGTACCCTAGACAGAGTATATAAAATGTAACTGCCAAATGCACACACCTTTGGAATTGTACATACAGGTTAGCAGCACATTAGTTGTCTGTGTAGTATGGAATACTGATATACTCTGGCCAATCACTGGCAGACAACAAAAGGCACAGTTATGAAGTAATGAGAGACTGCCAATGTACCCGCGCAAGCCAGCATAAGGGGAATATCCCAGGTATATCTGTAAGTCAGCTTCAAGAAGTTTCCATAGCACACATGCACTTAGCTCACCCCACCATCAGCCACTGGTATCTCACAGGTCATATCCCTGCTGTTAGGAATGAGTACAGTATGACCCCCACCACTCTATGGGAATACCCACAGAATGCAGCATGCTGAAGAGGTGTCCCATGCAGGTCTGTCCCTAGCTGTAAGCAGCAACCTGCCAGCATCCACACCAATGGACTAATAATGACAGGAACTATTGCCATTAACACCTTGCACACCTACCATGTCACCCCAGGGGAATCCAGTGGCTTGCAGCCTGGGACTGTAGGAGTGACAGAATGCACTGGCCTGCTATAGATGACCTGCATCACTACCAGATGCCCTACAGTCCTCTGTCAAAGGCCTATGCCTCACCCGTACTGCCAATGTATGTTATCTCATGGGGTCCCAAATAACATAACACAGTCCACAGAACACAAATGCAAGGCCATGTCAACCAATCCCAGTAGCATGCCCACCATGTCCTACTGCATGAACTGTGGACTAATCCCTAAATACCGGCATGAAGGGCTAACTATAGGGATACTTATCAGATATCGCTCCTATAATGTTAGGAAGAGGATAGAATAACAGAGGAGGGGGGTGTAGAAGCATGGACACCATGGAGTGTGTAAAGTCTGAAATTCTGATGTGTATCCATACTACCCCTGACTGCAAACCCAGTAATGGGTGGCTACAAACCTGCTTGTAAACCACAATGTGAAGGGGGACTGACCAGATATATGAGCCCTGCCTTTGGGTAACCTGTGTGAAACTGTACAGCTGACAGGTATGGCCACAGCAGGATATGGCCATTCTGTCATGTTGATAAATGTACAAGCAGGGGATCCTCAGCCACCACAGTACCAACATGTTGGACCATTTACACAGACCCATCAGCAAGTGTCTATGGCTCCCCCTCCAGAATGGCATGAATGTGCAAGAATATGTAGGCTGAAGACCACAATACTAGTCACGGCTTCATTCATCTTGTATTGCCCAGGAAATTAGTGTGAACAAATAAGAATATCTGTCAGTAGTTGATGACATGATACATCACAGTGTATAACAGTACATATTTCTGAATATCTCTGCTAACACCAAAACCATGTAGCGCAAGCAGCACAGACACAATTAGTTACAGTATCCCACTATCCTTTGCCCATTGTGACTCAATATTGTCAACCGATCTACATATATCCTGCAGAAACAGGTTGCTAGCTGTAGGTGTAGAATACAAATTTCTGCACTGGAGTACAACCTACCTGCAATGGAGTCACACATTCAATACAGAAGTTTATACTGGGCATGCTCCCACACTTACAGAAATGAAGCCCATGTCTGAAAGCATTGGACTATACATATCTGTCAGTCGCAGATTTCTGTGCACATACATCGCACTGTACACTATTCATGCTTTGCACACACATTGGATAGGAATACACACATATATCCAAGGACAACACACTATAGTAGGTCAAACATACACAGACAGAGATGTGGGGAAAAGAGAGACAGACAGTGACAAAGAGCTTCCCATCATGAGGCCTGTCTCACCCACCACACATCCAATTGGCCAATATCACATGATGTGCCGATGTTTATCACTGTAGACATTTGCTTCTGGTAGCCCTCAGCACTATAGTGTCTGTGGTGCTTGTGATAACTGTGTAACATGACAGTACAATTCATTATTCATCTAGCAGTCATATACCCAGTCCTGTCAAATGTAAAGTTGTGTGTGACTGAGTGTTGTGTGTGTGTGTTTCCAGAGGAATGGTTTATGTCCCATTCACACACACTGCACTCCCCACTGCCCTACTTTAGCAAGCCTGCTGGTGTCAGTCACCTTGAAATACCCCTTTGGAGAATGTTCATCCCTATAACCTCTGTGGCATGTGCAGTAATTGCATAATGCTATAGCGTGACATACTAGTTAGGTAGGAGATCTAATCCCAGACATGGAAACTGTGTGTGTAGGGATCAATGATTTTGAGGCCATTCACAGTCACTACACCTCCCATTACCCTAGTTTGGAAAGCCTGCTGATGTCAGTCACCTTGAAATACCTGTTTGGACAAGGCTCACCCGTGTAAGCTCTGTGGAGTGTGCAGTAACTGTGTAATGCTATAGTTTGATGTATTAATTAGGTAGCAGCTCTAATTCCAAACATGGCAACTGTGAAACTGTGTTTGTGTGTGTAGACATCAATGATTTTGAGGCTATTCACAGACACTACAACTCCCATCGCCCAACTTTAGCAAGCCAGATAATGTCATTCACCTTGAAATACACCTTTTGATAAGGGGTATCCCTGTAACCTCCATGGAGTTTGTGATAACTCTGTAATGCTATAGTGTAACATGCTAGATAGGTAGGAGTTTTAATCCCAGACATGGCAACTGTGAAACTCTGTGTGTGTAGGGATCAATGATTTTGAGGTCATTCACAGTCACTACGCCTCCCATTGCCCTACTTTAGCAAGCCTGCTGATGTCAGTCACCTTGAAATACACCTTTGGAGAAGGGCTAGTCCTATAAGCTCTGTGGTGTGTGCGATAACTGTGTAATGCTCTAGTGTAACATGCTAGTTAGGTAGAAGTTTTAATCCCAGACATGTCAACTGTGAAACTCCATGTGTGTATGCAGAGATTAATGATTTTGAGGCCATTCACAGTCACTAAACTTCCCATTGCCCTACTTTAGCAAGCCTGCTGATGTCACCTACCTTGAAATACACCTTTGGACAAGGGCTAGCCCTATAAGCTCCGTGGTGCATGCCATAAATCCAAAACAATGTAGTATCAGTAACTACACAGCTATGGGTTTGAATCTCATCTGCGACAAGTGTTTGTGTGTGTAATTATGTATGTGTGTACCTTGAAGATTTTGGCCCTATTTACAGCCAGTACACATCTCAGAGCCTGACTTTAGCAGTCCTGCAGATATCATTCCCCTTACAAGTACCTGTTGCGAAGCCTAAACCATGTCAGGTCAGTGGTGCATGTGGTAAATGTGTAACATAATTGTCCATAAAGATTATTAGATAGAGGTTTGAACCTCACACTTGGCAAATGGAAATGTGTGATTAGGGTAAATTATTTTTGGGATCTTTCACCCACTACATCACCCAATGCCAGTATTTACAAGGGCTGGTGATGTTCCTCATCTTAGAAGTACCTTGGGACAACATCCATCCAAATAACTTCTGTTGTGCATATGATAAATGTGGTGCACTGTAGTAAAAATGCATAGTTAGGTAGGGGTTTGAATCTCAGTATTGGTATGTGTGCGTCTGTCATCAGTATCCTGTGTGGAGGTTGCTGTGATTGTGTAATGACAGGATGCATTGTTGGGTGGGTTTTGCTAAATTATTATATTGAGGACCTACTATATGTCACAATGTCTACCCTACAAAGGCAACAGATGTCAAACAGCAGAGAGGCTAGTGTAGACAATCCATAGCCCTACATGTGACATTATGGATTGGTGAACAATATAGACAACCCTTATATTACACAGAGGACACTCTCCACCCATATCTCATACACAAACACTTGGCTAGGCAACAACCACTATATTGGTAGTTCCCTGCATATTGTCCCCAGATAGTAACCATGGTGCGATTGCAGTAGACTACATGCCTGTTGACCACAGCACTGCCACTGACATCAGAATGTACTGTGATGTGGAACATCTCCTGACTGAATGTGTGTTATCCAGCAAGTTAAAGGACAAGTCACCCTGTTCCATCCCTACAATAGGAAACTAAATTCTTACAGTGGTCCTTTTGCTATGTTCCCCACTGGACCCCTGCAATAACTGTAGAGTCTGCAAATGTAACCCACAAAGGGCATACCATACCTTATACACTTTCCTTGTATGGACAGATGCCACTATCTCCACTGAATATCTGTATCATGCTGTCAATGTAGGTGCAGGCATGACCTCAGTTCCATAGCCAGGTCTCACCAAATAAGGTCAGGAATGCCACATCAGTAGATAACAATCTGTCCACACAACATGCCCCAGAGACCTCAAGTACACTTCCACACATCACAAAACATGCATGTGGGACATATGCACAACCCAGACACTGTCCATGTTATAGAATATAGATCACATAAATGGCACGCATTGCACAGCACTGGCCACCCACAATAGTAACCCAGATGAGTGGATGGTGAATGCAATACCCATCTGTGTGAGGCAATCCAGGGACTACACCCCTGGGTCACACTGGAGACCATTGTCATGTGGCCTGATGCTAAGTTATTACCTTTGCCTAGCCTTGTACAGCCTTCAGGCATAGTCAACTACTACGCACCTCTGAAGCAATGAATCCATGCATCTCAGTACTGGCAAATGTGTGTGTGTGTGTGTGTGTGTGTGTGTGTGTGTGTGTGTGTGTGTGTGTGTGTGTGTGTGTGTGTGTGTGTGTGTGTGTGTGTGTGTGTGTGTGTGTGTGTGTGTGTATGTGTGGGTGTGTGTGAATGTGGCAGTGTGTGTGAGTGAGTGTGTGTGTGTGTGTGTGTGTGTGTGTGTGTGTGTGTGTGTGTGTGTGTGTGTATGGAGATTAATGATTTTGAAGCCATTCACACTTACTACACCTCCCCTTGCCTTACTGTAGCACGCCTGCTGATGTCAGTCACCCTGAAATAACCCTTTGGCCATATATCAGCCAAATAAGCTTTGTGGTGCATGTGACAATTGCATAATACTGTAGTGTAACAAACTAGTTAGGTAGGAGTTCTAATCCTGACCCTGCCAACTGTGATAATGTGTGTGATTCCATGAGAGGGTGTGGGTGTGTTTTCCTTGACACCTGCTTTTGTGGTCAGTCACATGTACTACACTTCCCTTAGCCCTACTTTATCACTGTTGCTGATGCCACTCACCTTCAAAGATACCTTTGAACAGCTATCCAACATGTAAACTCCGTGGTGCGTGCAATGATTGCATAAAAATGTAATAGCAATATATAGTCAGATAGGGATTTGAAACTCAGTACTGGTAAGTGTGTGTGCCATCAGTGTCCTGTTGGGGTGATTGTGTAATAACAGGATCCATTGTAGTGTGGGTTTTGCTGCATCATTATATTGAGGAGCTACATGTCCCATTGCTGACATTACAAGGCCAACATTTTCCAAACACTGTAGAGATTGTTGTAGAAAATCATCAGCTATAAATGTGTACAGCCATGTGCAATTACCATGTGACAGTATGGATTAGTGCACAATATAGGGAACCATCATAATTCTCAGATACCACTCTCCACCCATGAATCATACACAAACATGCTTGGCTCTTACTGTCCTACTCCCTTCTTTTCTTACTTTGTCTCTCTCTCTCTCCCTCTCTGGTGGATGTGGAAAAGTACATCTGCTTTGCTTAGGCAGCAGCTTGAGTTTTCTAAGTGATGCTCATCATCAGCTGATGGCCTGTGCACAAATTGCAGTCCACCACTTGCTAATTGCATAATTCCTATAGCCAATTACATGGAAACACACTCCTATAACTAAGTATTTCAAGTGGGTGTTGGCCCTTTTATTTCACTGTGAGCAGAACTTCATGTTGGTGTTTGACAAACAGCATCACAGAGGGTAGTTGGAAATGGCTCTTACAACATACACTGTGGAGACAGGCCAACAAACAGGAGGGGGATGATCCAGACATGGGGACAGAATGTAAGTATTGTTCTTCTACATTTGAAGTAATGTTGGTTTAACAGGGTTTGTGTGCATATGGTTGTTCTATATGATTTAAAATCTGGCATGACAGTGTCATGTGGTTGAGGCAGCTCTCAGCTGTAGGGTTATCTGCAGAATGGCCAGAGTTTGGAGTCTTACATGTGTTGTGTTACTCATACATTTCCTATCTTTAGACATGCAATAGCATACTATGATGATTGCAGTCAGTATATGGTGACATCCATGTGAGTTACTGACTTCATATCCCTCTGAAGACAAATGTCACAAGAAACCATGTTACACCAGTAAATATATTTGTTTATCACAGCAACATGTCAATACTGGCCCTGTGTTTGTGCCTCCAACCATAAGTCTGTCAACCTTTGTACGTATGTCATGCAGTAACAGGTGCATATGTTCAGTGCATCATTATTTACTGACATCATATTTGATAACAAGCCAGTGAGATATCAGACTGCTAGACATGTTATGTATAGTAGGCCTTATATTTGAGGACAAAACCTGGACATTCTGTTGTAGTGTATGCAGTAGTGAGGGTTGTGTACTTATGGTGATTGTTAACAGAGTGTGTATTGTGAATATGTAACTTGGCTTGTGTGCAGACTGTGGTAGATGTCACTGTTCTTGGTCCTTTTCTATCTGATGTTTCATGTTGCTCCAGTGTATGGTACCTTATCAGCATACATGTTTGTAGGGCCAGACCGACAGATGTCCAATAGCACAGTCAGGCATCAGACTACACTGTGTATTGGCCCAGTATATGTAGGGTTAGTGTGTGATTGGCACATATGAGGATGGTGTTGTTCACACAGTCCATATACTGTAATATTAATTAGGCTTATCATATGTGACTGTGGCTGTGTTCAGATTGGTTGTGGGTATGCACTTTCACACTGGTGTGTGTTACTCCATGCTGTTACATACCTGTAGAGCTGGCTATATTTGCAAGTGCATGTGTTTTCCACCATAAGAAACATAGGCCAGTGTTGTGGCAGTCTGCCTGTAGCTTGCACAGTGCTTTGTGACATGCCTAGCAGCTCAGTGTATTTAACTAGTGTGATGTTAGATCCAGATATTTGTCAGATGTACAGTTGCCGGTCCACCATAACTGTTGTGTATTTCTGACAAAGCAGTGGGATGCTGTACAGATGTATGTCACTAACTAGTGGGTAGTATGTGGGCTTGTGACCTCTGCTCCTCTGGTTATTATGTGTCAGGACAGATTGGAGTGAGTGAATGCATAAACTGTTTGAAATTATCTATTCCAGTATTTTCATAATACCCCCATTTACATGGCTGTAAACATCCACTTTGTCAGGCTTGGTCCACACGTCTTGCACTAAGGAGTTCTGTGTATACCTCTGGACTGACCAGAGTGTGTCAGACTGTCTACATTTATTGGTAATATATCTGATGTATTCCACAGGATCACTGCTGTGATTTGTGTGGTACTGCATTATGATGATCTTATGATGTCTGTCAGTAACTGATGGCATACATGTCAGTATCAGATGTGACTTCCCACACATTTCTGTTAATACAACACCTGTTACTGTAGCAACATTCTACATTTATGCCTGCAAGACTTACATGACATCCCCTTGCACTAAGAGGTTGTGACTACTGGTGCTAAGGTATGACTCCACTACATGTTATGAACATACATACATATGTTATAAGTATGTATCTATCTATCTATATATATATATATATATATATATATATTTACACACACACACACACACACACATATATATATATATATATATATATATATATATATATATATATATACACAGATAGATCTATATATATATATATATATATATATATATATATATATATAAAACAATATGCAGATGTATATACATACATATATAAATATATATATGTGTATGTACATGTATACATATATCTACATATGTATGTGTGTGTGTGTGTATATATATATATATATATATATATATATATATATATATATATAAAAATATATATATATATTATGTGTAAACATGAGTGTTGTATATAAGTTCCCAGACCTATCCAACCATATTTATATGATATGTGTTTATATAGATATAATAACATACTGATTTCAACACTATTTTCATTAACAAGTACTACACAATTGTAAAAGTCAAAGCAGTTGCTCACTACTATTCAGTATGTGTACTGACAGATATATTGGAAAAAACAAATGTGTTCATAACTGTGATTGCTTGCTGGTTAACTTCTGTGACTATAGTGTACAGGGTCCTGTGTTCAAGACCTGCAAGGGCTGTTTAGTTTGTTGCTAGGCAGAACAAGGACTGTTGGATACAGACTGGTTAAGGTAGTTTTGAGCAGCTTTAAGCTGGTTTGTGAGGGTTTGCCTGACTGTAAGCACTGCTAATGTACAGTTAAACGAAAAACCACTTACACCATGTAGGCTTTGCTGACCAGTACGCAAATGTGCTTAGCATTTACATTGAAGTAATGCTTATACCTGCTAAGGATAGCTCAGCCCTAGTAACCAGTGATCACATTCCAGTCTGATGAAATAGCACGGTAATGACATCTTTAATAAGGATATTCAATTCCATGTACATAGCATGCTTCTATGTGCTGTTATTATAGTAGCAAGGGGTGTGAGTATACTGTCTGGGATCCCTGAGTATATATGGCTAGGACAACAATCTTTTCCTTTTGTATGTGTTTCATACATGGGTAGTATCCCAGGTTATATGCAGTCATACTTGCATGCATTGTATCATTACGTTACTACTGTTAACAGTACTTTCCCAAGTAAGAGTAGATTGCAGATTGTAGTACTGGAACCAAACACCCCTGCATGCAAATATGGACTGTGAGTCCTGACTGTTGTGTTCTTGGTGTGTGAGCTGTGTGTCATTAAATATTTGCTACTGGATATTGAGCTGACATGTAGATATTAACTGTAGACTACTGTGTGTATAAGACATGTAATTGAGGGTTGCTGTCATGTAGTAATGGCATACCTATCAGTGTCAGATGTCTGTCTGTCAAAACATTCATCCTAATGCATAGCCAGTTGGCTAGCTGATGTCTGTCTGTCCTCTGTACAGATGTGCAGATGTCAGGTATCCATCTTGGCTGCTTGCAGGCAATCAATGCTTGACTGACACTGACATGTTTGCCCAGCTATGTTATGAATGCCACAGCTAGGAAACCCCACCCTGTATGCACCACATTCCATGGATACCTCAACTACACTACCACAGTCAACAGAACATGCTTGGGTACAGGTCTCCAAGACAGACACTAACCATGTTATGTAATATATGTTGCATACATGTAAGTTGGAGTACCTCAGTGGCCCTCTGCAAGAGGCAACCAGATGATTGGATGTTGCATTTAACTCTCACACTGAGGATCACTCATGTGCCATCAGTTCATAGATGGCCTGCTGAAAAATGGCAGGTGGCATGATACCACTGTACCCACATCTCCTACTCTTCTCATCTCTCCATGGACAATATCCTGCTACACACCTAGGAACACCTGCACCTAAGGACCCCAGTACTGACAAATGTGTCAATGTGCATTGCTGAGAATAACAGTGTCTGTGTGTTTGTAAACCTGTCGTTGATAATACCCTGAGGGCCTTCTCATCCACTACACCCCCATTGCTATAGTCAGAAATGGCTGCTGCTGTAATGGATATTACATGTACCTTGTTACACTCTTCACCAAATGGGCTACCTGGAGCTTGCAGTACCAGCACAACACTGTTGTACAAATGGGTAGATTGGCATAGGTTACCCTCTGAGTCCTTGCAAGTGTGTTTATGTGTGCAAGTGTGTACATTTGTAGGATACAGCATTCTGAGGCCACATTCTCCTAATACAATACACCTTGCCATACAGTATAAGGGTTAGTGATGTTGCTGACCATAGGAGAGCCATGACTATCCATCCCCCTACAATCCCTGTGGCACGTGCAATAGATGCATATCCCTGTAGTAGAGCACACTTGAGATAGACAAGGGGTTATATTGCAGTCTTGGTCAATGTGTGATTGTGGGTATGTCAGAGTATTATCATGGGTTTCAGTGAGTAAAATATCCAGTGTGGGCTATGGGTGCTGGGTATACTGTCTTTAAACTATGGTACCCCCAGTACATGTCCCAAGGTCCACTGTATGGGGACCAATGTCACCATCAACCATACAGGTAACTGATTACTCTATGCAGCCCAATGATGCATGTGCTGTGTGCAAATTATCTGTAACAGAATGGACTCACTGACAAGGTAGTTAGCACTGGTAAACCCATGTCTCTCAGATGTGTCTATGACTGTTATGTGTTTGTCATTGTGTATATGACAGTATGTCACAATATGTATTGTTCATAAACAACCAGTACATCACCCATTACCATACTGTAAAAGGCCTGGTGATGTTCTTCACTTAACAAGAAACCTGGGGCACACTTCATCCTAAAAGCTGTGTGGTGAGTGCAATTAAGTCCACATACAATAGTAGCAATAACTACCTAGGTAGGGGTTCTACTCTCAGTATTGCCAAGTAAGAGTGTGTGTGTGTGTGTGTGTGTGTGTGTGTGTGTGTGTGTGTGTGTGTGTGTGTGTGTGTGTGTGTGTGTGAAGGGACCTACTTCAGTTTGCAGAAAATACATGTCCCAGAAGGTCATCTGTCCAAGAACTGACTGGCAAATGCTAACATTTCAAAGGTATCATCTTGTGGAAATTCATTCCATCAAAACTAGTAGTAGATGTGTAAATTCCCTCTTCCCCACTGTATAGCTGTACATTGATACTGGCATTGGTATATATATATATATATATATATATATATATATATATATATATATATATATATATATATATATATATATATATATATATATATATATAGTTGAGTGTGGATCTCGTGGACACAGCCACCGTCATTGGGGTTATTGTTGTGTGTATCACCCTGCTTAGTCAGCTGTAATACTGTACAGTTTATGTTAACAAGTTAAGTAGTTGTCAAGCACACTATCTGTGGTTCTACACCACCACACACCCTCCAAAGGGTAGGGCTGTGCCACCCGCACCAGCACAAGTATGTTTACCAAGTTGAGGATTGCACTACACTAGGGAAGGGGACATATACCCTGGCAGTATCTTTGTTAATGACATTAAACTAGCAGACTGATTATTTACTGATGTGATGTTGTGTCTACTCTGTCTTGGTGGAATGACATAGGCTAAAATGGGTTCAGAGCAAAAGTACATACATCCATGTATACAGTATTCTCTGTGTATTGCATCAACACCAAAGCCTCTGTGTGTGTGTTATACACAAACAGGTGGTGTGTACCAGCCAGTACACTTACCATTGTCCACTGTAGAAGGGCTGCTGACATCAGCCACCATGCACTCATGTGTATACACCCCTCAGACCTATCAGCCATGTGGCACTTGCAGTAACTGTTATACAGACCTGTTACTTGTGTTCAGCTGTACCCAGGATATGGCACAGTCCAGGTGTCACCACAGTGCCATACCCTTGTAGGAAACAACAGCAGACCAACATCCTCCTGACACATACACACCTACAACACAAACTGAATACATTATGGAGAGTACAATCAGTCAGTGTTAATAACAGCTATAATGTATCATGGCTGGACAGCTACATAACCTGACATGTAAGCATTAAACTTTAGTACTGAAAACATATTACACAGCACTACACTGGTACACCTTAGTACATTCACCCTGTACCTCAGAACCATATCAGCCTGTCCCTACATCAATGTTATGGATGACAAGGATGTGGCATAGGTATCATCATATGCACAGGATGTGTTGTGGTTTGCCAGAGACCTAGGCCGAGCCATTTGGTTGACATCATGTGTGTGTGTGTGTTAGGGGGTTTTATTATTAATTGGGCTGTGCAGATGTGGTGTGCAGTGGGGTTGCTGTAGCTGTGCTGGTGATATGTGTGTGTATGCATGCACACAAATCTGCCATGTGGCTGCCCTATACAGATGTTTGTTGGACAGCTGCAGATAATACATGGCAGGGCGTGCATTTCACCATCTCCAGCTATGGACACGAGAACTGTGACTGCCAGGTGTTCCATGGGCACTACTAGGTACAAGGCCAGATATGTTACCCTCCCCTGATGACAAATGTCTGCTGGACCAAGGTCCCTCTTTAGACTGGCCAGGGCCATGTGCATGTGGCCTGCTATGTTGTGGTGTGGATAGCACCCCCCACTGCAGAGCTGGTGCTGATACTGCCAGTACGGGAGTGACTCTGACTTGTTGCACATCCACATCAACCTATTCGTGTTGCTGACCTACATCCACGTGGCTGCCACCCTACTCCCACCATATGCTCAAGCACAGACATTGCATGGTTGAGGATTCCCACCATCTCACCCAACTGTCTATCCAGGACCTCTGCAAAATAACAGTGAGCACCTGCAAGATCACATATGTTGTCAATAACAGCAGAATGAGTAGCTCTCTGGAGCTTCAGACCCTGTCTGGTATAACATTCCATATGTGTCTGTTCCTCCATGATGGCCTGAAACATGCATCTGGTGACACCTGCTGTGGCACTTCTGCCAGGAGTATGATGAAAAGCAGCCCTCCTATGAGCACCCCTGTACATCTGCCTGTGTGGTACCTTGCGGTCATCTGGCTATGGCTGCTGTGTCCAGACACACTTGCCATAATCACCACATTGTCCTGTTCCATGCCACTACCTGCCAACTGTCCCTCATCTATGGCCACTGGGGATGAGGTATGTATAGGCAATGTGACTGTGTGCGGGGACGGGGTGGATAACAGTGGGATGTCAACCGATAGCACAGCTTCAGCCCCTAAAAACTCTGCCTGTGCCTCACCACACCTATCATCATTGTCAGAGTCTGTATGGACACTAACATCAGTTTGCCTGCAGGAGGGTCCCTGACTCACTTTGTCACCTGAGAGGGGAAAACAAGAAATGCACTTTAAGACCTGTACATCACTGCTTAACTGTACACACACTCACACACACACACACACACACACACACACACACACACACACACACACACACACACACACACACACACACACACGCATGCACACACACACCCACACACACACACACACACACTTACAGCTGAGGTTGCACAAAGATATTACACACAGACCTCTCATTATCCAACTGTCAACATGCATGACATATGGCACTCAACAGCATGCACTGCAGCTATAGACAAGCCCTGTTACCAACAGTATACATCTCTGTGATGCATGAGGTGTGTTAGTAGGTGATACCCCTTCCCCTGAAACACACTGCACTTATGTACACAGTATTGCTGTGCACCTTTTTATCACCCTGGCATGTACTGTACACCATACCTCACAGGTGTATATGCCATTGCTGAATGTGTATATGTGTGCCAGTTATGTTTGCTCTGTTTCTCACAGCCTCTATGTGTTTGTTTGACACATACCTGGGATGATATGAGGACAGATGTCAGTAGTGAATGCCTGATGTCTGATTTGCAGATTTCATCATCACCAGTGCATGTATGAGCAATAAAATACAATTACACTGACAACCTTCAAAGCTTACTGTGGCTATGAGGAGTGTACACACCCATAATAACATGGCACCCTCTTCCCTGATATGCCATGGGGCCATAATATTGCATATGTTAACATTACACAAACCTGATATGTGACATATGACCGGTGCAATCAAATGCAGTATCAAACAAATGTGTTAGTTCTGCAGATGCTGATTGAGATGCATACAATATCTGGGTGCATAAGTGTGCACACCCATAACATGATGGTTTATTCCATCAACTGTTAAGTGTACTACAGCAGTCACTATTCCTGGAAGGGGTACACTAGCATGGCCCATCTGCACTTGCCAGTATTTGGTCACTCCACCCTACAAATGTCCCCCAACTCTGCCAGATTGCAAGGTCAATTCATGTGCATAGCCTTTGGAGGTCACACAGTGCCTTCATTATTGCTGTGGAGTCAGGGTTATGTCTGCCACAATTCATGACCTTGACTGTGCACAGTTACAACCATTCATAGCGAGCTATAGATGTCTGTTTCAGGTCACTGTTGTGTTTCAGTATGACACCACTCCCCATCTTCAGCCTTTTTGCAGATGGTTGACAATTATGGGCCACACATGAGTGTCATTTTGCACTGTCCCAAATTCAGAACACAATGTGTACTGGCCTAGTCCCTGCTAATGAACGGCAAACATAAAGGTGTATACTGGCACCAGCAAGGTACAGATGGGGATGGTGAGCCTGAGGTGGAGTGAGGTGTTGCTTGTGCAGCACATGTATCTTTATTAATACTGTCTGTAGGTTTCAAACTTGGTCTTGGTACACCATTACACATTGCAACACATGCCTTTGGGGGACTTTTGATGTTATGCATATTCTACCTGTAGAGAGACCTGGATGATTTTTCCTGTGGAACAACTTTCCCATCTGATTACCCTAACACATAGGCCACACTTATGCAGAGTCCAGGTGATTGTCGACACAGGTACTGCACAGCCAGTACTTGCTAGACATTCCTGCAACTCCTTCAGTGTTGCGGCATGTTTCTAGGCAACCTCCATGATCAGTTTGCAACATGTGTTGTCATCTGCCTTGGATGGCCATCTGTTTATTTTCTACATTAATGTCCCATACATATATACATGACTGTCTGCACTGTTTGCCATGGTATATGCAATAGTGAGGTAAGGCTACATCCACGGCTGCCTTTGTTGCAGGTGAGTGTGCAAATGTCATGGACATATGTCTTGGACAGCGGACCATTTCTTGTTGTGTCATTGAGGACCTGTACTTAATGGAAGGTGCATACTCATGAAGAGTGAATGCTGTCAGAACCTCAAAAGCTGCTTCCACAATATGTTATTTGGAGTGTGTGCACACATATGCTTCCAATGTTTGTTAAGGTATGTATACCCTATATTTTCTGTCCTGACATAGGATTCCATATTGCACATTCATTGGTCATGTTAGGATCACATTACGGGTTGTAAGGTTTGTGGAATGTGGTATTGTGATATGCTGTTGTGTAGATCTGTAGCAGTTGCCATTGTGATAGTGTTACATACACTGTTGTAGCCACTGTATAAGGGTGATGTTTCAGACATGTTCCTACTGCAGGCCATTTGTCCCACCATTATGTTCATCTCTCTGTACACACATCTTGCAATGACAGATTGTTAGTTACATTGCAAGACTCTTACATACCCTTCAGATATGCCACCATGGTGACCACTGTGATACAGTGCAGTTAACAGCAACAATAAGTGAACATGTACAGCATGCATTATGGGTAGGTGTGTTAAATATGTGCATGGCAAATACCATGGCCATAACATGGCCGGTGTATTGGCAAACCTGAACAAAATACATCATACTCACCAGCTACAGGCTGCTGCCCAAGAGGTATATCAGAGGGACCTACATAGTTGTGTGAGAGATGTGATGTCAGTAGCCACACCTGTGGCATTGGTACAGGGTGGGAGCAGCATTTCAGTATATCAACAATACAAACCCACAATACTACAGATTATGCACATCTGTTCATTACTACACTGCAGCAACAGACTATATATATTTTGTCTCACATATGCATGACAAAATTTTACAGATGCAGATGGATAAGCAACAGTTGTCTTCTGATATGCCCTGTGGCCTTACCTGCTCACTCCTTGTCCATTTTGTGAGTAGCATCTACCTCCACAATGCTATCAGCTGGTTCTTGGCTTTGCTGGTGGGCAGGTGCCCCAAGGCTGGCGAGGAGCTCCTCAGCTTGTGTCGGGGAGGCTGGATGGCATGTCCCCCACCTGTGGCTAGCTGGTCCCTCCTAACTGCAGCAGCATGCTGACGGGCATGGTGGATGAGGTCAATGCAGTGATGTCGGACCTGCTCATAACTGCGGTTATGCAGGCTGACACCGGTTACCCTGTGGATGAGCTCATTCCACAGGGCAGTCCTCTCCTGCAGATCATGGGCTGTATGGCCAAAGAGGGTTTGGTGGTGCTGCACCAGGTAGTTAATGATAACATCATTTTCCTGGGGGGAATATACTGGAAGGCGCTCTCTAGACATGGTACATGAAAGATATAAAGAGGAAAAAA
Organism: Protopterus annectens; assembly: GCF_019279795.1. Classification (NCBI taxonomy): domain Eukaryota; kingdom Metazoa; phylum Chordata; order Ceratodontiformes; family Protopteridae; genus Protopterus; species Protopterus annectens. The sequence goes on from NC_056725.1 coordinate 325,882,197, forward strand.
AGGTCAGAGGACCTCATACTGCAAGGATATAATAGTCGTTAATTGACATCTCTGCTCCCCCACCATAACTGCAACAATAATCTGAACACACAACTCAATGGGTATGTTTACAGCAAATCTGTTGTTGGGACATATATTGTATTGTACGACAAATATTGAAATTTGTTTCTAGTCACATTCCATGTTGAAACACTATCATTGGTGGCCTGTTGCTAACAATATCACCTGCATGCCATTGTAAGGGCCACTGTGGTTCCATATATGCATGTGTACTGTATGCTATGCGATGGCTTCAAATCTGGTGTTCTGTGTTAATGGGGATCTATATGCATGCTGTTATAACTAATCCTGGATTGTGTGGACTATTACTACCCACATATGCTCTAAAATTCTGACACAATAGCATGTTTGGGAAGGCTGTTCCCAGCAGAACCACCTCTGTCACCTCATCTGGCCATGTCACCAGGCCACAGCACATCTGGGACCCACCCCAGGACCTCCTCATCTGCTGGTCCTGCACTACCTTCAGGTGGAACCACCTCAGGGGATGGTGCTTGTGCCCCCCGGGAGCACACACAGACAGGATCCTGTCACCTGAAGTCATGTCCAGGGTCTGGTGCATTGGGAACTCCACAGAGAATTGGGGGATCTGCTACACCACCTTGAGGCCCTTGATACATAACTACAGAGACCTCATGCTCCTCCTGCTCAGCCCCCCATAAATATGAGGGCTACAGCTGGACAAAATGTGTGTGACTTTGTACATTTCAGAAGTCAGTGTATGTAAAACACTGTTATATGCCCTTGTAAGACAGTTTATGAGGGAGGGGTATCAATTGTTTTTAACCTAGGCTGTTACAACATGTGAGAGATATCAGTAGTAAGACACATTAAGTTATATGGCTGTACATTTTCATACATTCCACCATGGGAACAGTGGTTGGCTAGAGCATACTGTCTTACAGACAGTTCTGTTTGTCAGTGTGATAATGATGTTTTAAGTTAAGCATTGTTATGTAACAGATACATTTGCATTGTGACAACTTAAAATTTTTCCCTCCTAGGGGTTGAGTACAGAGTATAATTGGAGGCTGCTGAAACACATCTGTAATTAATAAGTGTTGATTGCTTTTTATCTTCAAGGTAAGTGTTTTTTTTCTATTGTACTTTTTGAAGGCCTTAGCCTGGACAGCAACATGTTATATTTTCGGATTACTGTATCAAATGTTTTGTTTGAGAGTTGCATTACCCAGCTATTATGTATTTCAAACACCTAACTGCTATAAGAAATGGCATATACAACTGAAATAGTACACAAATAAACATTTCTATATATGCACATGTATGTGGTGTCATGTCCTTTGCATTGTCTGTGGGTATATATTTCATGCAATAATTGTTTTTTGTATGAAATAATCAAACACTGGTCATTGTAAAAGGTGGCAACTGTAGGAATACTGGCTTTGATATGCTGTGCACCCTCTATATATTCTCTTATATATATATATATATATATATATATATATATATATATATATATATATATATATATACATATGTATATATATAAGTAGTAATATATTTATATGTGTATGTATGTGTATATACATATATACAGGCAGTACTACCATTACTATATTTTTGATTTCTTACTGCTAATATTAGGAGGTATTCTGTGCTCACCATACTGCAGACGAAGCCAGGCTAGTCGCTGGGCAAGAGCATCAGCATTCTGGGACCTCTCCGCAGCAGCTATATGGGGAGACATGACACATTAATCACACCTGCACAGTCACAAGTTGAACTTTTTCCATACTTAGAGATACAGAAGACTGCATACTTACAGACAGGTAGGACATCCTGCACTTGGGCTTCTTGGCTCCACTGGTCCAAGAGTGCACCCCTCCTCTGCTTCAGGTCATTATGGTGGTGACATACCTGCTCACCAGTCCAGGGTATGCCATTGGAACTGATGAGATTGCATGCAAGATGGTCTCAGGCCTCTGCTTTGTATTGGGAGCTCTGGTACTGGCCCTGCAGCAGCCTGCCATCATGTTTTTTTTACTAAGAGCCCAACCATGACCCTGAACTCCTGGATGCCTCAACGTCGTGCTTGGAAGTGAACACCTTCACTGACACCAGACATTTTGGTCCTGCTGTGAGTAATCCCAAAATGTCATGTCTGTATTCCCACCTGTGCGATTTAAATAGGGCAGTTTTCCCACACTTTTTCTTGATTGGCCGGTTTTAATATGCTGAAATATGCTTAGCTCCATACAAATCTGCATAGCAATGCTTAAACCAGGTAAGCACAGCTGAAAGCCAGTAAGCAATGCTTACACTAGCAAAGCATTGCTTAAATCTATTTTTTTCATTAAATTTATAAAGTAATTTTTACAGTTATATTTTACATATTCCCACCTCTACTGTGCTATACATAAGCTATATGATTGACATGTATCATTAAAATTCCTTAAAAGTGTTTAAATAAATTAGCAGAGGGGGATTTGACCTGAGCATGTTCTACATGCTACACCATGGCAGTACCACTATACTACAGCTGTTTGATGATGTTTTGTATCACAGTAGCACATGTCTATCATTTTCAGTATTTCAGCCAGACTAAGCATAGCGGTGCGCTGTGCAAACAAGCTGTGCACAGCTTAAATTTCAGATTTATTTGATGAAAAAAATACATTTTTTTGTATTTTTATTGCTTTCCTTTTGCCCTACTGCTTCCATGCATGTAGGGCAAGAGTACATACATTCGGAGTTGT
>NC_056725.1:325889973-325939973 GCF_019279795.1 Protopterus annectens
CATCTTTCTCTTTGATTGTTGTTTCTAAAAGTGATTACATTGTAATTGCCTTGCAGAAGGGTGACCTAGCTAGTGAATGTTGTTTTGTGGTAGCATTAATCTGGGGTTCCTTCTTGCTGTGTTTTTACATTAACAGGACTAGGATCATCTATGGTCCAGCAGAAGGTGGTTACCTAGTCTGAGTTGGGAGTCATTTTAAAAAGGCTCAACGTGTAGTTGTTTATGGCCAAAGGGCTCAGGTGTAAGACTTCAGCAACTTTTCTGCTGGCATAAATTTAACACATTTGTGTGTAGCTGTTCATCACGCAGTAGTGGTTGGCAGTGCCCTATACATGTATAAATGCCTAGATAGTAAATATTTATCTATAAACCTACCATTAGAACTGACATTTGTAACTTGATGAGGCTAAAACAAAGCTATTGTGTAGAGACAAGCTCAGAGTAGTTAGCTTTCATGTTACACAGCACTATTACTAAATCTAAGGACTATCTAACCCTGTCCAGTGCCAACCCCCAGAGACTACCCCAGCAGACAACTGTGTAAACTGGTCCTCAACTTAAAGTAGCCCACCTGAAAACAGATCTGGACAACATAAGTATGCAATTTCCAAATATCTCCCTAACGAGTTTTGTAGATATGGGTATTCTGAGCCATTTTCACAATTGCCACATATTCTCAACTACCATTTAATCGTAAAAGACACTAACTCAGTATGGAGAGAGGTACATATATATTCTCCTTGGAGGCAAAAATCTCACATACAACCAAGGTTGTCAAGAACACACACACTATACCCACCACACATAGAGTCCATCACAAATAACATCTTATGCTGAGGTACCTAAACCTCAAAGACCACCTAAGCCTATTAATAGCAAAGCCCATCCCCAGCAATCTCTAAAGCACACATTAAATGCACTACCAAACACCACACATACACCTTCACTCACTGGAGCCCCAATAGAAAATCCCATGAGGCAAGCAAGCACATTACACAGGACTCTTATCATAGGGAACTCCATTGTACAACACACAGATGGCCCCCTCACCAGACTGAACATGGAGAAGATAATGGTTAGTTGCTTATTTGGAGCCAGAATGTGGCAGGATACACATACACTCAAGTCATTGCATCACAGGTACCAGTATGACTGACTCATAGTCCATGTGGATATAAAAGACCTGAGACATACTGCCCTGTACTATATGAAGAGAGACATTGTTGATCTCTGAATATTTGTTTCAGACAGGTACCTGCCTTACATTGAGCAGTATTCTACCTTCACCAAGGTTGATGCCCTAGTAAGAAAAAAAAGATGATTGTGTTCAATAATTGACTTAATTTCTGGTGTCATCCCGGGGGGATTCAATATTTGTTGGCATTGGAGGACAGGGTTAACATACCTTGTCACTAGGATGGTATGCTTCTGTCCAAGTAGGCTTCCGGATATTGTCTAAAACTTGATCCATCCCCCCCCAGAGCCTTTTTTAGGCAATGCCTAATTGATAAACCTATCAACATAGCAAATAAAACCTCCAAAATTCTAAAGGTGTTACTGCTCAGTGCTAGGCACCTAAACAAGAAACTCCACACCCTACAAGCTTTCTTTACTCTAGAGAATAAGACATCTTTACCATTACAGAGACATGGTTTAAAGCCATAGAAAGTACTCCTATAGTGCCTTCCACACATTTAGACTATCAGCTGCACAGGCAGGGAAAAAAGGTGATGATGTCTTGGTCTATATTAACAACAAGTATACCTCTAGATTGGTTACCTAAGATGGTGCCATCCATATGCAAATCACCAGAGGCAAAGTCCCATCCCATATCCTAGCAAGCTATATGCCAGCTTGTATGTCCCAAGAATGCCATAACTCAGAGCAATGTAGCGATTCAGCTAGCTAATCTGAAAAATTAATTTCAAACTTCACCATCCACTCCTTTCCAGCCACCCCCCCCCCATGAAACATCTACTAACATAACTCCCAAACTGTTAGCAGAGAGCAGGTCATGGCTGCACATGCTATGAAAAAAAAAACACAGCCTCAGTGGGCCACGGCAGTATCCTAGGTTGCCTTATAATAGCTTGAAACATGACCTATCAGATCCTCTTGATTTACTTTTCAGCTATAGCCACATGTGAATGGAGGACTGCAAAGGTTATCCCCCTTCACAAGGGTGAGTGATCAACTGACCCTGGAAATTACAAACCCATTAGTTTGACTAGTCTACTATACTAGGCCATGTAATGAATTATCATGGACATGATAAGCAAAGGCACAGGCAACCTACAGACACTGGATCCAGTACAGTTTGACTTTGTCAAAGGAAAAGGAAGGACATGCCTACTAAAAACTTTTAGACTTTTTGAGAGGTCATCAAGACAATAGATGAGAGAAACATGGTGCATACCATCTACCTGGACCTGGTTATGGCATTCGATACAATTACAAATTTGGGTATTGTTGACAAACTCACTGATCTGAGAATAAATCTCTGCAAATTTCATTGAATTGCCAGCTGTCTCACAGACAGGACCCAGGAAGCAACTGGATACCACTGAAGTACCTCAGGGATCTGTGCTGGGCCCACTCCTTTTTGGTATCTAATTCTTTGTGGTCAAGGCTAATGTCAATGGCTTTTGGCTTCCAAGTTTGCAGATGCAAATTGGAAATTTTCATAGATTCACCCATGATAGAAACATCTTGCAAGTGGGTCTAACACAGACAAATTCCTGGTGCCAATGCCGTGGTCTAAAACGCAATGAAAAGAAGAGAGTTATATTTCCTTTTGGGTAAATAGCCAGATAGAGTAATTAATCCATTGATAACATACCCCTAAGAGTTGACCCAGTAGTTAGGGATCTTGGAACAGACCAAAACATGGCCAACGTAGTAAGAAAATCATTCTATGTCACCTACTTATAAGTAAGTGCATGGCATCCAGATCCAAGGAAGTCATAGTGCCACTTTATTTGACCTTTATTATATCCATCATTGAGTAGAATGCCTCCTTGGCATGTAGTTTACAAAGCATATGCAACAGTTGGAAATGCAAACAAAGGGTCCCTCATCAAGAGAATCCAAGATGTGGCACATGTCCTATACATATCACCTCAAAATCCTATCTCTATACTCTGCTTTCTACTCATTTCTGATATGTGATTTATGTCTGGCATAAAAGGCATACTCTGATCCAGCTCAGATGTACCTTTTGCACATCTACAGAACAAGTAGCACCAAAACCATTAGATCCAAGGATTTAAATTTACTTGCAACATAAATGGGACTTGTTGGTGAAACAGAAATCTGCCTCAAAGGACTCTCTCACTCTGGATTAGGTACCCTACCCATGTGATGCAGAGTCCAGCCCTAAACTTATTCAAGCTTAACATTGGCTATTGGATGGAAATCAGAAATTCAACCCCAGTCTAGCCCTGTGTCACTGAGTGACAGAGTTAGACTGCAAATATACCCTAACAACCCCCCCAAAAAAAAGCTTTATCAGCTCCCTAACTAACAATATACCCCTCCAAATAAATGCCCATGTTACAAAGGGACACAATTGGGTTGGGATGCATGGCTAGGCTTACAACGTCTCTGGTGGTAATTAGCCTGGTATATACCTATACCTATAAACTGCTACTGCTTGTGGAGGGAAAGTATTTGGCTTACTAAGCATCTGCAACAGCAGAAAGAGAAGGCAAGAGAGAGAGGGAGCAAACTCTGTATGCTATTGTGAACTGCCATCTGTTTGTACAGCTACAGAAAATAGAGAACTGATGTGTAACTAGAACTGAAAAGAGAATTTGGTAGTGGTGTATTCCCACTGTTAAACTTACTGTTGACTGGTGGTGCAATCACAAGCCCAAACAAGCTATGAAAAAGGAACAAACATTTTTACTTTGCCTTTTCACTTGGGAAATATCTTATTTTGTTGTTTAAAGAAGAGAACTTTTAAGATTTAAGTTTTATCTGTAGCTATTTATAAAAGGGATTCTTCTTTTTTTTTTGTAGCTTTTCAGAGTTGAGCAAGTGACCGCTTCCAATTTCTTACAATATGTAACACCATCCCAAAATTGAATCACATTGCTTTCTTATTTTCTTTTGCAGATACACCATTAATGAATGTGAGTGACAGAAGACTTAGAGGGACCACACAGCAAAAAATACTTAGGCTAATAGGATGTTTACCACTGATACTCATCGAAAACAAGACATGTGGATGTTCTTCGTGTTTCACTGTTGCAGTTATCAGACTTGGGTTATCCTGACAGGGGTAGCCCTCAGTCAGCCCGGATACCAGAGGCTTAGTATTTCTGCGTCAGTTGCTGTCACTTCAAGACTGATGTCAGGTCATCAGAGGTATAAAACAGGCAGCCGACACCATTAAATCAGTCTTTCTTGCTGAGAAGCCCGAAGCAGAAGCAGTTTGCATGAGTGCCGGTCGGCCACTACCTGAGTTTTCAGTTCCGAAATTGAATCATCTTGAAGTCTTCTAAAGCTAAGTACCCCATTGGGGATCCTTTTTTCTTGCTCTAACTGATGTCAGAAAAAGTTAACAATTGTCTCGCCTGTGGAAAGCAAATACCACACCGAGATTTCCATTCTTACTGCGTCATCTGTTTAGGCCCAGACCATGATGTACCTCACTGTCGGTTTTGTGCTTTGTTCAATGCCCGAACTATTCATCGTCAGGCCCTTATTGTAGCTAAATACTTTAGTTCTCAATCTCCGTATTCTGAAATGGCTTTGGTAAGCCATCCGACTACCAATCTTCTGAAAAAACATAAGGATAAAGACAGAGGCAGACCGCACAGGTCCAAAACTGTCGCTGCCACTTCCGTTAAGCTAGTCATCAGTTCGCCAGTCCTCAGTGAGGTGCTTCTACAGCCCCTGATGCATGCTTCAATGGATTTGCAGGCCACTACTGAGACCCGTTCAGAGTCCGGTCTGCCACGAGACTCTTCTTTGACTATGGAACCTGCAGATGTCTCTACATTGGATGGCTCCAGAGCCGCTGTGCAGGCACTGACTTCTGAGGAAGTTCTTCACACTACTGATATTCGACACAAACTGACGACTTCTTTCATATCTTCAGTTCTTTCTAAAACTACCGAGTTTCTAAGGCCAAGAGTACGAGCTATGCCTAAAAAAGCGGCAACCCAAACTCAAATGCCTGCTTCCTTGCCACAATCTCAGATGCTTAAAATGGCAGAAGACCTGATCATGCTGATTAGGGGAAGCCAGCCTTCCCCTGCTAAAAGAAAAAGAGACTTGTCCCCAGCAGCTTTATCTGACCAAGAGTCTGATGACTGAGGTTTCTGAATATGAAGACATGCCCTTATCTGCCTATGAAGATTCAGATGCAGAGGAATCCATTCCTTCTGCCTCCCCTCCAGAGGACTTTTCTTTTGGTGAAACCCTATATACTTTGAGAGAGCATTTCCATTGGGAATGCCAAGATTATCCTCAGTCCAAAAAGAGACTTAGGGCATTTTTAGATTTACCACAGCAGAGACCCTTAGCTACCCCTCCTGTACTGGATGTTGTGGATGATGTCGTTATGGAATCCAGTCTAACTCCTGATACTTTACCCCCTGCTTCAAGGAAACCTGACAGGTACTACAGAGTCCCTGATTCTCACAAATTCCTCTTCAAAAATCCTACTGCTGGCCCAGAGGTCATATCCCAAGGACCTAAAGGAATAAAAGCAACTACAGCTAAGAATCCCACCCCCTCGGACAGAGATTACCGAGCTTTAGACAGATTGGGTAAAAAAGTATACACCTCTGCAACTGTCACCTTTAGAGCATTGAATTGTCAGTTACACATGCTGAAATATCAGCAACATACTATGCAACTTATTAAACAAAAATTATCTACCTTCCCTGACTGTGCAGAAAATAAAGAATTACAGGAGCTTATGCATTCTGCAAGCCAAGTCAGCAAGCATACCCTGCAATGTGGGTTTGATGGCCCAGAAGCATCTTGCAGGGCAGCAGTCACAGGTTCTGTACTTAGAAGGCATGCCTGGATTAAGGAGCACACCTTGCCAGACCATGTCAAATCAAAACTATTGGATGCTCCTTTGAACAAGGACAATCTGTTTGTCACCAAAGCAGAAGAAGTTTTAAAAAAGATGGAAGATAAGGCTAAGTCTATGCAGACAGTCAACGATTTTTTGCACGTGCAGCCTCCAAGATTCAATAGGCATTGCCCCTCAAAACATTGGTCTTTTCTAGCCCACTCAAGGCCATCTCAGCCTAGACCCAGGGGAAACAGACCACCCAGATTACAGTCTCAGGGTATGCAGAGATCTAAGCAATGGAGAACCTCCACTTCTAAAACAGGGAGTGCTAAGCCACCCCCTTACAGAAAGAATTCACAATGACTTCTCAACTCCTCTACTCACCTCTGCCCAATTGCTTGTGCCCCTAGGAGGAAAACTTGCCTACCATGAAAAAAGCTGGACCTCCATCACCAATGATTGATGGATCCTCCACATAGTATCCCAGGGGAACAAATTTCATTTCCACACGCTGACATCCACAAAAGGGTTCCCAGACCTTCCTCCAAACCCTTGCGCAGAGACGCAAAACCAAGTTCAGTCTCTGCTCTCCATAAGGGCAATTCAAACTGTTCCTGCAGAACAGATAGGCCAAGGTTTTTATTCCAGACTTTTCCTGGTACCTAGAAAAGAGGGTACCTGGTGCCCAATCTTAGATCTATCCATTCTAAACACCTTCCTGGTGGTACCAAAATTCAAAATGCTTACCCTACAGCAGCTTCTCCCTATGCTGTCCAAAGATGCCTGGTTAGCCACCCTAGATCTAAAGGAGGCCAATTTGCACATCCCAATCAGGGACTCCTGCAGGAAATATCTACATTTCAGGGCAGGATCTATGCATTATCAGTTCTCTGCACTTCCCTTTAGCTTATCTACTGCTCCCAGAGTTTTCCCAAAATGTCTTGCTCCAGCCATTGCCTAATGCAGACAGAGAAATATTCAAATTTACTCCTACTTGGATGATTGCCTGATTCAGGCAGACAGTCAGGAAAAGCTGTTGCAGCACCTGACATTTGTAAAGCACCGTCTAACCTCCCTGGGGTAAACTATCAATGAAAAGAAATCTAAACTAGTCCCCAGTCAAAAAAATGTATTCCTGGGAGTAAGCTTGGACACAGCAACCCAGATGGCATTACTTACTCCAGAAAAACAAGCCTATCTAACAGGCTACTTTGCTCAAATGGCCACCAAAACTCAGCTATCTGCAAGGAAAATCCTGCAGGCTCTAGGGTTTATGACCTCCTGCATTCTACTAATTCCATATGCCAGACTGCATATGAGGAAACTTCAGTGGTACCTAAAAAGTATTTTTTGCCAACATGCTCAGGACCTGGAAACTATCATACCTATAATGCCTTGTTTAAGGAAAGAGTTCTTTAGGTGGGCAGCAGCATGCAACCACAACAAGGTGGTTCCCTTTACACAACCTCATGCCACCCAGACCTTAACCACAGATGCATCAGACTATGCCTGGGGTGCACATCTGGATGGCAGGTGCATTCAGGGCCACTGGAGCCCAAATCAAATTCATTTGTACATCAACTAAAAAGAGATGCTAGCTGTTCAGCATGCTCTGACAGCTTTCATATCATTTCTTTCACTGGGACCTCTACTAATCAAAACCAACACCACAGTGATGTGGTACATCAATAAGCAGGTGGGTACCCACTCTTACCCACTCTGCAGGCTAGCCATGACCCTGTAGAACATGGCCTCAGCTGTGCATATTCACCTGCTAGCTCAATTCCTGCCAGGCAACCAAACCTCTCTGGCAGACAACTTAAGCAGAAATCTCCTAGACCTACACAAATGGCAATTAAACCAAAACACCTTCAGCCCTGTGACCCAGAAATGGGGTACCCTGAAGGTGGACCTATTTGCCTCCCCCTACAACCAACAGCTCGGCAAATTCTGTACCAAGGTACCTCACAGCAAGGCCTGGAAAGTGGATGCCCTATCCTTCCAGTGGACATACGTCTCAATATATGCACTTCCCCCTCTGCCTCTTCTTACAAGAGTATTACTCAAGATAAGGGAGGAAAAACCAAAGACAATCCTGATTGCCCCAGACTGACTATGCCAGCACTGGTCCCTACTACTGTGCAGTCTGTCACCAGTGCCCCCATGGCACCTACCCCAGATCCCAACTCTCCTGACTCAGCAGGAGTGACAGTTCTTGCAACCACAATTGCAGACCCTGAACCTTGCAGCCTGGCTTATTCCTTGAATTCTCCTCTGGTAGCCAGCCTAAGCAAGCAGGTACTGGATGTCATACGTGAAGCCAGATGATCCAGTACAAGGAAATCCAATGCTGACAAGTGGAAAAGGTATTGTTCCTGGATTCACACTAAAGAAGTGGATACAGCACAGCCCTCCTTACCTCTCATCCTGGATTACCTAGCAGACCCACTCCACAGAGGCCTGTCCTTCTCTTCCATTAAGATCCATGCCTCTGCTATCTCTGCTCATTACAGCACTGAGCCACCTCTATTCCCTCACCCTCTCCAGCAGTTCCTGAGAGGGGCTAGCAACTTAAGGCAACCGATAAGAGCCCCTTCCCCTGCTTGGGACCTTAACTTTGTGTTGGAAAAACTCACGCTACCCCCCCCTTTGAGCCTGCAGTGTCAGCAGAGTTAAAATTCCTCTCTTGGAAAACAGCTTTGCTTCTGGCCATCACTTCAGCAAGAAGAGTGTCTGAGCTACAAGCACTTATGGCTGTGGAACCCTTCATTATTTTTCATGCTGACAGGGTCTCCCTCAGGACTAACCCAACTTTCATGCCTAAAGTGGTGTCCAGTGTGAATCTCAACCAATCTATCCATTTGCCCACCTTTTTCCCTAATCCTCAAAATAAGGGGGAAAGAATCCTGCACTCTCTAGATGTGCACAAACAGCTCAGATTCTACCTTGATAGGACTAAGCCCTTTAGAAAATCTGACCAGTTACTAGTCAGCTTTGCATCAGGGGCAGAGGGCAAGGCCATATCAAAACAAACCATCTCCAAATGGATAGCACACTGTATCCATTTCTGTTGCAAATACCATGGGAAACCATCCCCTTAGGGGGTCTGAATGCATTCCACTAGGGCAACTTCAACTTCTATAGCCTTTCTCAGAGGAGTCCCTACCAGGGACATTCTGGAAGCTGCTACTTGGAGTTCTGTTCATACCTTCACCAAGCATTACCACCTGCTTATCTTTTCCAAATCCAGGATGGACTTTGCAACAGCAGTCCTGTAGGGCATACTAGTCAGCCCCAACTCTTCTTGACTGCCTCTACCAATTCTTCAGCTTTGGGACTCAAACCAAGTGTGATGACTGCAACAGTGAAACACGAAGAACATAGTACAGTTGTGTACACTTACCATAAATGTAGATGTCTGTGTGTATTCACTGTTGCAGTCCTGGTTTCCCACCCTCCAGCCCCCTTGTATCTCTTTCTATTTCTCTCTCTCTTCCTCACTCCTTACAGGGCTATTGGTATTTATTTTTTACTGGTGGTGTTTTTTCCACCATAATTAACTCCCTATTTGGGGGCTCCTGACATTTGGGGCAAGAAAAACTGATGTGATGGTGTCAGCTGCCTGTTTTTATACCTCTGATGACCTGACGTCAGTCTTGAAGTGACATCAACCGATGCAGAAATACTAAGCCTCTGGTATTCAGGCCGACTGACGGCTACCCCTGGCAAGATAACCCAAGTGTGATGACTGCAACAGTGAATACACTGGAGCATCTGCATTTATGGTAAGTGTACACAACTGTACTTTTTCCCTCCTGTAGATCCAAAAGAACCATTTAACTTTCTGACTATGGACAAGTGGGACATATAGAGAGATATAAAATAGTGTTGCCAGTCACAATTGAAAGTATTTTGTATCAATTGTATTTTTTTCTTAAAATGATGACACAATCTGTGATAGACAGATTATGCAATAATAAAACCAGGAAGGTACTTTTCAGTTAAAGAAAAATAAGGCATACTTTCAGGACACAGACAGAACAGCATGGAAGGCATTGTTTTAGCTAATGCATTGCATACAACTTTTTCTTACTTTATTTATTGCAATTGAAACTTAAGTTTGCAAGCATCCATTTGGTTCCCCACATGGTTCAAGGAGTTACTCACTCAGAATGCATAATGTTTATTACTCACATTATCTCTTTCAAGGGCCTGGTAAAAGGACCTGTACCTCCACTACAGCCCTACACATACATTTGCTGGCACCTAATGACACACTAGGTTCAGGAGAAGAGTGGAGAGCAGGCCTACTTTAAGCACCCCTACCAGCACTACTGTGTGGCATCATGTTCTTGTGAGGGTTACCTGAAGAGGCAACTGGCTCTGCAGCTGGACTAACCACACTAGCCTGATCAATTGTGTCAACCTGAACCTGTCCTATATCAGAAGTCTCTGAGTTCTGGGTATGCGTAGGTATACTGACTCTGTCAGAAACATAGGCAATGGATGTGGAAGCCACATGGAAATCAAAACCTCAGTGTCAGACTGACCCTCTGCATGCCTGCTCATCACCACCATCGTGATCCGAGGCCACCAATACTCCAAAATCAGCTATTAGGATTTCCACATTGCCACTACCTGGATCACCTATGATAACAAGCAATGAATACAATGAACAGAACAAGGGAAAATAAAACTGATCACATATTTTCCTTATAATAGAATTATGTTAAACAAACTTCATAACAGATATTAAAGCCACAAAAAATTTTACTGTCATATAGACCTGCATCTACCTCATATAAAGTATTAACAATAAACAAAAATGTGTGCTTAACATGTGCAGGTGGACTGGCAGCCTGCAATACAGAAGTGCCTGTATGAGAGTAATGGAAAGGACAGCAGTCTGCTAAGTATCACAATGCAAATGAAAGAAGAAAAAGAAAACAGTCCACTTCACAAGTGCAGATTAAAAATGTTATTCTAAAAAAGGTAATGAACATCATGGCTGCCTTTCCCAACCCAAAGCAAACTACACTCTTTCAGCATGACTGTAACGTGGCTCACACAGCTATAGATGTTTGCAGCTATGTATCTATATATCTATATCTCTATCTATCTATATATATATATATATATATATATATGTATGTATAAGACATCTGAGATAAATGTATATAAACATATAACAAATGCACTTTTTGCTTCTTGCATAACTGGAAGGTCATCTTGTGACACGCTGCGTTTTTCTTCCACCTATGCACTAACATCAAGGATTCTGTTGGAACCCTCTGATGAGCTATCTTAATCTGTGAGAGTGGACAGGAGCACCTCAGTTTTAGTTAGTGAGGGTTTGGTAGCAAGACCAGTCCCTGTAGTAACCTGTTCCTGGACAATTGCAGTGACCCTGAGGAGGACAGAGGTTATCATGTCAATTGTCCAGTGTCTTATTTGGGGGTAAGATTTTCCATGGTCTCCAACTGCATTAAGGTCATCGACTACCTGCTGTCATATCCTGTCTTGGACAAATTAGTCACCCCTTCTTCTTTCTAACAAATATCCCCATGGTGATGAGGCCTGGATAATTACCTCATTTTATGCATCATTATAAGTTGGCTAATGAGGTACAGATTGCTTCTTGAGTTCCATACTGCTGTATGTGAACAAACAGAAAACAGGCACAAGGAATTACAATTATAAAGGACATACAGTATACAACCAACATGTACACAAACAATTTCTGTGTAAGTGTTTACCCAATCTACACACAATTAGGCCCCCAAGTCTTCCCTCCAATATCAAGATTCATCCCCCACCAACCACCAATCGACCCCAATCCCCTTCACCCAAGCCCCACAACCCTGTCCAATTCTCCCACACCCAATCCACTCCCCACCAATCCCCCACCCCCCCCCACCAACTCCCAATAAAAAAAGGACATTTAAAAATCAAATATCAGCACCAATCTTTTAACACTTTTGTAATGGATATAACATTGGTATAAAATGTGTAATACATTGCATTAACAATATAAATCCTCCATTAGAAAACTAACACCTGAGTATTATAACAACCATTATTTATTTATTTATTTACATTTGTTGACTGGAAAATTCAAACTGAACACAGGTCCTTTTTTCAGAGGAGGCCCGGGAGAAAAGCTAAAAACAAAAATGCAGCTACAAGAGACTTACATGAAGAGCAATTGTTATACATACAATAGCAAGCAATACAAGCAATAACAACATCATAAACATGAAAAACAGAGTTGCATTGAAGAACAATCATTATACATACAACAGCAAACAAGACATGCCATAACAACATCATGTACCTACAATATGAGACATAGTAATGATCAGGGTATTCAGCCATATTCACTGCTGTGGAGTTCAGTCAGGTAGAACTGCAAAAGCAACCTTTTTTTCAATCCCTGCTAACACAGATAAAACACCAGACCTTAATACATGCTTACCTAACAATAATCTACTATAATTGTGAAAACATGATATATGAAATAACATAATTAATAAATTGGTCTTGTAGCATTTCACAGCATAATAGTAGACATGTATACATGGATATGGCAAAATGAAGGGAGAAAAGTAAATAAATCAAAAATTATGCAAATGCCTTTTAGCAGTCAATGCACCTACATTTTAATGTTAAACTAAAAGCACTACTAAGGAATTAGCAACTTACCTTAACAATACAGTACAGTAGAAAGTACGCAAATCTTAAGCTGTATGTTTAAATACACCCTCTCCAATAGAATATAAGGGCATTAGCTACACTGTTACCTTTATATATACTTCAGAGACAGCCCTGTAATCTTTGTGGGTATGGAAATGAGGTGTTCAAAAATTAGTATTCCTGAATACCACAATCTGTATTATGTGTAGGTAAGGTAAACATGGTATAAGGACCTACATTTTTCCATGCACACACCCTAGCAATGTAAGGGCAGCATTGAGAAGTGTTTCATGTTAATAGCTTGCAGGTGTCTTTGATTACCCTAACTGCAAGAACAATCAGCTTTCACCTCTCCCATCTTTCATATACACATGCTAAGAGTGTAACAGGGATAAGAGAATTGAACAAAGGGCTGCAGGTAAATTGATTGCTGTAGGGGAATGACATTCAAATGCTGAATTAAATGACCACAGATTCTGGTGATCAGCACTAAAGGTTGTTCATATTAAAGGAGGTAGGTTGTTCATATTAAAGGGGGTACTATGGCCATTGTTAAAATAGCATATGACATAAAGATAGAGATACAGTTGCTATTATTAAAGGACAGGCAATCAAAGTTTGCACCAGAGAGAAAAAATGATACACATGCAGTGATTGCAGTCTTTGTTTAATATTGTGTAAGTAAATGCCTATGCTAACTGTCTGTAATATCACAATCATGCAAACATTCACAGTCAAATGTGAAATGATAACTTTCTTAACGTGTTTCTGCTGCACTTTCAGTGTGACTTTATACAATGTCACATTATCATTACAACTAAACTGCTTTTTACCTTGATAATATATGTTTTTTTTTCAGTGTGCAGTCTAAGAAGTAAAGTGAAATGATTGACTTCAATACCCTTATTTGAGGGATCAAATCAATACAGCTCCCTGTTACAACATAACACATCTGGTCCAACATATACATGTGCATTTAATTATCTGCAATGCTTTAGATGTTTTTCCTGTATCATTTGTGCACCCATTTGTCAACATGAAAATAACTTTCATGGCTTAAAGAAAAAGGTGAAAAATTTAATTTAGGCTGTCATGGATAGTGTAAAGCAGACAGTTGGCATTGCTTGGTCATCAGCACTCTGAATATTACTCAGGGAAGAAAATACACCTAACAGTTTACTTTCTTTGTGACACAAGGTGAGGAGTAAGTGAGGTGAGCTTATAGATAAAGTATATATGATGCAAGGTTTGGATCCAATGCCATGATACTTTTGCAGAGGATTGTCTGAACATATCCAGTATTTGTCTGCCTGGGATGACATGATTGACAGACCACGATGCTTTGCCACAGATGGCCTGCACCTATCGCCCTTAGGATTCCGGATACTGGCTATGGCACTTCCACCCCTATAGTGCCTTTTTTAGGCAAGGTTCAAATGACAAATTCACCACCGTAACAGGTACAAGCAAGCAAAATCTGAGGATAATGCTACTCAATGCTAGAAGTCTAAACCACAAAATGCACTCACTCGAGGCACTCCTTAAAATGGAGAACATCGACATCTGTGCAGTGACAGAGACCTGGTTCAAAGCTCCAGAGAGCACTCCTGCATTAACAGGCTACAATTCATACCACAACTTTCGGCCACCTAATCTGGACCAAAGCACTAAAGGCGGAGGTGTGTCCATAATCATTAAAGATATCCACACCTCCAGGCTAGTTGTATGGTATAATGCATCCGAGATTATCCAAGTGCAACTAACCCTGGGCAAGACCACAATCCAAGCTGTAGCTTGCTACAGACCCCCCACCATGTCCCAGGATTCCCACTCCTCATTTCTTGATACACAGGAAAATATTAGGGTACAACCCAACACCCTAATAATGGGTGATTTCAACTACCCCACCATTAACTGGAAAACCTACTCATGTACCAACTCTTTTGCTCAATGTTTTCTGGAATTCATAAATTCCAACACCTTGGATCAACTTATTCACACCCCCACCAGGGGCAGCAATATCCTAGTCATTACCAACATGGGTGACCGGTGTTCCACACCAGAGGTCAATTCCACTTTGGTCAGATTCGACCACAAACTAATCACCCTAGACATCCACATCCACATCCTGCCCCCACCCCCCCATTAGGGAAACCACCGTAAAAAAACTTCTCCAAAGCCAACTTCACACTTCTTAAGACAGAAGCGGCAAACTTCATGACACCAATGCAGACGGGACAATAGAGGTATGACTTCTGAATCCTACACAAATGCACTTTATAAGCACTTACATGAGTGCATGGATCGTGCTGTCCCTAACAGAACCAAGATGCTATCCTCCAAAAAAAGGAAGTCAATCTGGTGGTCCTCTGCCATAAACAAACTTTATAACAGAAGAAAGAAACTGTTGCAAAAAACAGTAAAATCCCATGACTGGAAAAGTTCCCTGGTCAGCCTCAGTAAGAAGCTGAGATCCCTCATAAAATCCTCCAAAGCTAATTACGGAAGCAAAATTGCCACTGACTCTAAAGACAACCACAAAGCATTCTATAGCTATGCCAAGAATCTCAATGGCAACACTCAGATCTGCTCTGAGTTACAGTACAATGGCACTACATATACAGAACAAACTGAATTTGCCAACATCCTGGCAGATAGGTTCAGTGCTAACTTTAACCCCCTCTCAGCCCCTAGAGGGTCCATTTCTATACCAGAAGAATGCAAAGTTACTGTAATCATGGCTGCACAGGTAAAAAACACACTTTCCAAAGCCAAGAACACAGCATCCATGGGACCTGACAATATCCCAGGCTGCATTCTACTCAAACTACAGAATAAACTGGCACCCCACCTAAGTACCATGTTCAATCATAGCCTCACCTCAGGCTTTGTGTCCACTGAATGGTGCACTGCAATGGTTAGCCCACTCCACAAAGCGGGAGCCATGATGGACCCCAGGAATTGCTGCCCCATTAGCCTGACGTGCCTTGTCTGCAAGGCCATGGAACATATCATCATGAAACTCATAAACAAAGACATTGGTAATCTCCAAACTGTGGACCACACCCAGTTCGGGTTTGTAAAAGGCAGATCATGTCTCATAAACCTGATAGACTTCTTTGAAGTAGTCACCAAAGCCATAGATGAGGGTAAGGTGGTTCACACAGCCTATCTAGATCTCGCCAAGGCTTTTGATACCATCCCCCACTCTGGAATTATGGATAAACTCACTAAACTAGGTATAAATCCCTATGTCACAAGATGGGTTGCCAACTGGCTCACAGACAGAACCCAAACTGTGAAAGTAGCAGACTCCAAATCCAACTTCAGACTAGTGACAAGTGGAGTATCACAGGGTTCAATCCTAGGTCCTCTCCTGTTTGGTATATACTTCTTTGAAGTACAGGCTAACACAGAAGGTCTTTGGCTAATGCAGTTTGCAGATGACTGTAAACTGGGAGCCATAATCGAAACTCCTAACGATGTGGACATCCTACAATAGGGGCTCAATGAGACAGATGCCTGGTGTCAAAGCCATGGCCTGAAGCACAATGCCAAAAAGTGCATTGTCATCCCCTTTGGTAAAAACCTTGTACCCATGAACTACCACATAGGTGGTAGTTTACTTAACACGAAAGTGTGATAAGAGACCTTAGGACACAGGTAAACAGTCGTCTCACCTTTGAAAATCACATTGCCACAGTGGTCAGAAAATCCTTCTATGTGGCAAGCCCCCCTGCACCCCCACACCCCCCTACTTTAATATTCTAACTCTGAGATTGCATAGACAGACACACAAGGCAAACTCACACCCACACATTACAGTTCCTCACACAAACACACCACAGTCACAACACACACTTACACACAGCAATACCCCTCACAAATACACTTACACATACATACTTACCTACAGCGGAACACCAACAGCGTTAAATCAAAATCCGGTCATAAGGGGATTTTGAATTTCGCGCTTTTCGGTGTTCCGGAGTTTCATCCATCTGGTTTTAGTGATGTCGGTTTCGGTGTTGTGGTCTTTCATTCTAACTAAGTAGACCCAAACCTATATATTTAATCACATTTTGTGATACCATTGCGTTGTTTAAAAATCAACTGTTGTCATTATTGCTAACAACATGTGATTATTAGTCTGTCCACTTTATATTTATATGTCATTAACTACAATTTTGATAATGTGTTACATAAAATACATGTCTGATGTTGCAGGGATATGTGAGAAGGAAAGATTGTTCAAGTGAATGCAGTTCTTTCTCTAGTCATTGCTACATATATCCATGCATTGCATTTCATTCCCTACCTCTAATTACCATAACATATTGTTACGTTACACAATACTTTGAAAATGAAGACAAATAGTTCTTTCTCTCTTTCAGTGATTTTTATTATTTACAGTACACACTTGCGGGAGCCTCATGGAAAGTACCAGGGAGACTCCCAGAACAAAGGAATAAACAAGCTTATATACTGGTGATATTGCTGACAGTACAAAAATATAAAAATGAACCAATTAGATCATTATACAGGGCAATTAACCAATCAAAGGTTTACGCGTAAACATAAGACAATTCACATCATCATATCTCTGGGCAAAGAAAGAAAATTGGATGCACTTCCATAAAAGGCACATTTCCTGCTTTCAGGCAGACTCTTGTTTTTCAGTATTTTCTCGTTGCTCAGAGTTCATTCAAAGTTCACAGTACACAGTACATTTTAATACATACAAACTGTCACATACTCAATTCCCCCAAACACATGCTTTGGCTGTTTATATTCTACAATCCCCCATTTGATGCTGTGTAAGCATCACCATTTAACCTATCATACATTTGTCCCAATTCTAGCATAACCATGCTACTGGTCTTTTCATTATTAGAAAACATTGCCATTTTGTCATCTACATTCATAGCTGCAGGCATATAAAACTTAGGCTCTTTCTTCACAGTTTTTGAAGACATTCATTTCAAGATCAGTGCTTTGATTAGGAATAAGACAAGAAAAGCAACAATTGCTAATACTGCAATTAATAAGATCAACTTCAACAGTCCACCTCCCCAGCCTGAGAACAGGTTGGTTAACCATACCCATGTTGAACTATCGGCCTCTTTGGCCTTCGAGAGTTCGGAAATTCTTTGAATCATTTCAAGATGACTTTCAATTTCGTGCTGATTATCAAGAATAAATGTACAGCACTCCTCCTGGATTAAAGCGCAAGTTCCTCCTTTAGCCGCTAGGGTGAAATCGAGAGCCATACGGTTTTGGAGTACTACAGCTCTCATAGCAGTCAATTCATCAGTCACTAGTTCTAAGGCAGAAAATGTTACATTGCTTAATATTTCAAGCAATTTAGATAGCTTTCTCAGTTCCCAAATTGATTTCACTGCTCCGTATGACAGAATTATACCAGCCCATGATATGACGTCATAATCCAAGTCCATGTGGGACAGTCCTTTAGTGCTAGCGGGAGCTAAATCATGGTGATAGATCCATGAAGCATCAACTTGACCTACAGGATTGGTAGGCTTCTTGGCCTCTTGAGCGCTCCAAATTTTCCCTTTAGGTAATGCAGATACATGTCGAATAGCTGGAACTAGGTAGCCCAGGAAGTAGCTGCCAGACCAGTTGCCTGGTAGCCATTTATATGCTTTTCTTCCGCACACAAAATAACAATTTTCTACTTTAATGGTAATGTTGATAGACTTGAAGCAATCCCTGGTGTCCTGCAGTCCTTGGAATATTTTCCAATAAACAGTTTCTATTTTCTGGGAAAAGTTAGCTATAGAGTTTTTAACAAGTATTTTTATAGGTGAGAAATCTGTTACACAACCCGAATTGTTTGCAGTGCAGTTATGTACCACTGTTTTGTTACAATGGCTCCACCCAACTCTAGTTTTACCAAGTTTTTGAAAACACACAGTTCCGTTTTGGAGGCGGGACAACTGTAATGCTATCTTGTCCTTTGAAATAACATCTGATGTATCGTAGATCAAATTCATCCAGGTTTCATTAACCCCTAAAGGGGCTATATTTAGCATCAATCCCCCATGAACAGTAGGAATAGCAGTGCAAATCCAGCAGTCCGAGATATTGAGAGATGACACATAAGCATATTTAATGGCTTGGTAAGTGTTGAAAGGTGGATGCCATGCAGCTCATATGGCATGAGGCATAGTTTGAGTAGGAAATAGAAATGGCCACAATAAAAAATATCAAAATGACAAGAATAACCACCAAAATAGTTGTGCAGTACCTTTGTGGAAATGGTAGTTGCACCTGTATTTTTTCTGGAGGGTGATGTTGTCCAAATGGATAAACGTCAGGCATTGTCAGGTGCTGGTACAGTATGACTTCATGTACAAGTAGCAATAGGTGGAGAATCAGGAGTAGCAAAAGGTAGAGGCTGTTGACCTTCTTAATGTGCGATATGTGAATCCAGGTGGGTGCGCCTTGTAGTTGAACCGATGACGATGTCGTCAGTAGAACCAGGAAGGGCCCCTTCCAGCATGGTTGAAGCGCTGTTTTTTGAGAGAATGACTTGACGTACACCCAATCTCCTGGTTGTAGTGCCGAGGACAGGAAAGGATCAGGGATATGTTGAGCCGCTGCTACCTGGTGATGATGAAACTGTAAAAAAGAAATGAGAAGTGCAATACCTAAGAATATCATGATCAAATGCATCATACTCAGAAAAGGGTGGTGGTGGAGTCATGGGCATACGCATAGGGTGACCCATGAGGATTTCATGAGGAGAAAGACCTTTAGTAGGATGTACTTGCGCTCTCATAGAGAGTAGGGCTAAAGGTAGGGCCTGTACCCAAGTGAGGCCTGATTTCAGTAGTAATTTTAGCTAATCTGGTTTTTAGAGTCTGATTCATACGTTCAGTAATACCTGATGCCTGTGGTCTATATGGACAATGAAATTTTAGAGTGATGCCTAACATTTTACACAGTGAATCAATTAAATGAGCAGTAAAATGTGTTCCACGGTCTGAATACATTTGACAGGGAGCACCAAAATGAGGTATCAATTCATAAGAAAGTTTCTTAGCAACTGAAATAGCATCATTCTTGGTGCATGGGTAGGCTTCTAACCACCCAGAAAAAACATCAACAACAGTTAAAACATATTTGAAATGAGCACAAGGCAGAAGTTCAATAAAATCCCATTGCAAAGTGCAAAATGGTCCCAATGGTTTTGGCAGTGGTTGTGCGGGAGCCATAGTGCCTTTTGAAATGTTATACTGTAAACAAATGGAGCACTTGCTCAAAAAATGCTGTACAGAAGCAGAAAGTCCTGGGGCAAACCAATCCCTTCAAATTTGTTTTATTAATGCTTGTACCCCAACATGAGCTGGCAAGTGATACGCTTTAATAAGAGTATTTAACATGGACATTGGGCAGTCCAGTCTGCCATCTGGATGTTGCCAAATGAGATCAGGGCATTTAAAACAACCTTGAGCCAGCCATGTTCTCCTTTCTGATTCTGGAGCTTCATCGTGTAAAGCTTTTAACACTGTGGTATCAAAAGTAACTATTGGTTGCAAAGACTGCAAAAAATGTCCCTGAACAGTTTGTGAGAGAGCAGCTTGTTTAGCAGCCCAGTCAGCTAAATTATTGCCTTTAGTTTCAAAAGAGTCATTAGATTGATGGGCTGCACATTTAACAACAGCAAGTTCAGATGGTAACAATAAGTCCTGTAAGAAGTTATTGATATAAAAATGTTTTTTAACGGGTGCCCCAGAAGAAGTTAAAAACCCTCGTTCCTTCCATAGTATACCAAAATCATGAACAACACCATGGGCATAACAGGAGTCAGTATATATAGTAACAGACTTGTCCTTAGCTATTTTGCATGCATTCGATAATGCCACTAGTTCCGCAGCCTGCGCGGAAGTGCCTGGGGGTAATCGTGCTGACCTTAAAACTTCAATCGGAGTGCAGACTGACCAAGCTGCTTGGAATTCTCTGGAGTTTGTTCGTAAGCAGGATCCATCAACAAAAAGAACCAAATCAGGATTTTGCAAAGGAGTGTCATGCAAGTGTAACCTAGGAGAAAGAACAGAGTTAACTACAAGCACACAATCATGTGGTTCGCCCTCATCCGATGTTGGTATTAAAGATGCAGGATTCAGTGGTGGGCAGCATATGACTTGCAGGGCGGGGTAATTTATTAAACTTAATTCATATTTAGTAAGACGTGCATTTGAAAGATACTGTGTTTTTGTTTTCAAAAGTAATGCTTGAACTGCATGTGGGACTGCTAGTATAGTATCATGTCCCAGGGTTAGTGGAGCCGCCATGTCAACCAAGATAGCAGCAGCTGCTATGGCCTGTAAGCAAGCTGGGTAACCAGAGGCAACTGGATTTAGTTGCGTGCTGTAGTAAGCAATAGGCCGGTAGCCTCCAGTGCGTTGCTGGGCTAGGAGACCCAAGGCAGTCTTGGTTCGCTCACAGCAAAAGAAAACAAAAGGTTTGGAATAATCTGGCAACCCTAAGGCAGGAGAATTTACCAAGGCTGTCTTGATAGCTTGAAAAGCCTCATCGTGTTGTGATGTCCAGGGTAAAGGTTCCGTAATATCCTTTTTTAGGAGTTGTACCAGGGGGGTCGAAATTTCCGAAAAATTAGGCACCCACTGTCTACAGTATCCTGCTAGGCCAAGGAATCCTCAAAGCTGCCTCTGAGTTACAGGGTGTGGGGCATTTTGAATAGAAGTTATACAATTTGGGAGTATTTGATGAGAGCCCATTGTAATAATATGTCCCAAATACTGCACCTTTTCCTGACAGAATTGTAATTTTGATCTATTTACTTTAAACCCTCGTGTAGCCAAAAAGTTTAACACTAGAAGGGAATCTTCCCTACATGAGTTACTGTCTGGCGAAGCTATAAGAATATCGTCCACATATTGGACTAGAACTGAACGTGATGGTAGTTGCAGATCCTGTAACTGTCTATGCATCTCTCTAGAAAATAAGGTTGAGGATTCTACATATCCTTGGGGCAATCGAGTCCAATTATACTGCTGTCCTTTGTAGGTAAATGCAAACAAATACTGACTATCGGGATGTACTGGAATAGAGATAAAGGCTGATGAAATATCTATTACTGTAAAACATTTTGCAGTAGGTGGAATACAGCTCAAAATAGTTGCTGGGTTTGGTACAATCGGGAAAACAGACAAAACAGCTTTATTAACTTCCCGCAAGTCTTGCACAAATCTGTAAGCTTGTTTGCCAGGTTTTTTCACTGGTAATATTGGGGTGTTACATGGGCTTGTGGTGGGTACTATGATCCCTTGCTGTTCTAATGCAGAAATAACAGGGACAATACCAGATATAGCCTCAGCTGTCAAAGAGTACTGTGGTACTTGTGGTAACTTTGCACCTGGTTTTAGGGTTATTTTTACAGGAGTAGCTGAGGTCAAAAACCCTACATCATTGTCATGAGTAGTCCACAGGTGAGAGGGTTAGGAATGTAAATACTCGTTCCTGTCAGAATTTTGCTGGATACACATCGTCTGTAAAATGACAGAGTCATCTAAAGCTGCCAGGGTACTATCCTGTTGGTCTGAAGGTACTTGGAGATAAACTCCATCAGCTGTGCAAAAAATGGTGGCCCCCATTTTGCATAGCAAGTCTCTTCCAAATAGATTTAAAGGTGCTGACTGTCCTAGTAAGAATGCATGGTTATCCTGCAGAGGTCCCAAAGTTACTGGGACTGGAATAGTTTTGGAATACTCAATAGGTATACCAGAGACACCCACCCCTCTAGTTATTTTGTCGGAGAGGGGAACATTCATGGCTGCTTTGCCAGCTAGCATGGATTTAGTCGCTCCGGTATCAATTAAAAATGGATAGGGTTTATTTTTAACCAGTAACATAACATGTGGTCCTTCCTGATCCACAGGAATAAAAGGACACAATTGCTGTTGTTTCTGTTCAGGGAACCTTCATTGTGGTTGCTGTCAATTTGATGGCGTCCAGCTAGAATTCCACTGTTGCAATGTATCGGTGTATGGTGCAGGTTGCTCAGCCAAATATGGACACTTGTTTTTCCAATGGCCTGGTTGGCCGCAATTGAAACACTCTGATTAGTAGAATTCTGGGGTGGAGCAGACTGTGTTCCCTGCCAGTTTTGTCTACTTTGATTTACTACTCCTTGGTGTCCACCCCTCCCTCTCCCTCGCCCACATCCTCTACCGAGCTGACCAAAAGCACTACACATTTAGATTTGTGCTTTTACTAATTTCTCCTGTAAATCCTTCTTTTCTTTAGCTAGATGGTCAGATAGGTATTGTACCTGCTAGACTAACTCATGTAGGCCCAAACTAGGCCAGTTTAAACATACTTCTTTTAACTTGTCCCTCACCCGAGGGTGTAACCCATCTACAAAGGCTGCTGACAGCCCGCTCTGTGCTGGTCCCTCGGTGGGCTCTGTGTACCCGGAATATGCCTCAAAGGCATCAGTGAGTCAATTTATGTATTCATCTATAGGTTCATCCTCTTTCTGTATGACTGATTTAATTTTTGACCAATTGGGGGTAGGTGGCACTATTACAGTGATAGCATCAACTATACGTTGCCTAACCGCTTCAAATCCATTTTCCTCTTGTGTGTTGTGCTTTGGTACTGGGGTAGGAACATTAGCATGATCCAAGATACATTTCATCAGATCAGCTGGGACAGCGTATTGGAGGACAGCTCTAACCTCTTTGATGGTAGGATTCTGCAAACAGCTATGTCCTGCCAATACGCGTTGAAACTTCGCTGAGTTATTACGAATAAGCGGAAGTGATTTAGTGATCACTTTAAAATCAACTGCTGACCATGCCCTAGGTACCACTACAGTAGCTGGTTGTCCCACATCTCTGGAATGTGCTCGGTTTGGGATTTCTCTTAATGGGAATACTCCTTCTTCATCTGATGGGCTAGTGCCCAATTCAGAGTCAGAATCTGGATTAGATTTGTCCGGACCACTGTAGCCATCATTGTCTTCAATCACAATTGGAAATTGTTTGTAATATTTACCCTTGTGTAAATATACTGCTTTTTTATTGTAATATTTTTTTGGCTGGCTAGACCTAGGGTCAAAAAGCATTTGTGCTTTTCTTTTCTGCTGTTTTTTTGTCTTCGAACGGGTTAGTCTAGGTGATGGTTTACCTGTATCTGTTTGGTCAGGTTGCTCTATAAGTGGTCTGCTAGGCTGACCTCCCATTGCCTGAGTTCCACTTCCAGAGTTGAGTTTGGTCTGCTCTTCTCCCTGCCGGCCTTCGCCTTCTGTTGTGGAGCTCACTGCTCCATCTTGAACCTGTGAAGGCTGATATTGCAGTGTAAGGGCTGTACAGGATATAATCCCTTAAAGGGCGGCTCCTTTAAGCGTTTACCGTTTGCTACATCTAGATTACTCTCAGTATGTCGCAGTTCCTTTATCTGCTCTTTTAGTTTCCTTTGATTGTCCTTAAGACTACTGATAACCAAGTCCTTTTCCCTTTCTTTAGCTTCACATATCCAATCATTAAAAGCTGCCCAGCACAACCCTGGTATTCTTCCTTTCTTTTTTAATTTCTTTTGCAAATTAGTCAATATATCTTTATTAAAACTACCATTTTCGGGAAAAGCAAGGTCACCGTCATTTTTAGTAAGGGCAATCCACTGATTTAAAAACATGCAACTGTCCCGGGACACATGATAAAACATATAACCAGCCGGTGTACCTCTTTCTGGCTCAGTTATTTTTCCCGCACTCCCTCCCATTTTCACTCAGTAAGCTATACCTGTTTTACACAGGTTTAGCTAAGGCGTTATATAGACGTCTTGTTACCCCACTATCATTCGTCCTTTCATACGTATGTCACCAGTATTTCCATATTAACCCACACTCATACTACACATTTAATAGCAGAAGAGAAATGCATGCCACTTACCTCAAAACAACTGAATGAGAGAAATCATATCTTTTTCTGCATAAAAAAAATTTCAAATCTTTAAGGCAGGCAAATATAGAGAGATGAAATAAACACTGCAGAAACAGAAAAGTCTGTTATGGGCCCTTTCATTGGCAGTATTTCGTCCACTTCCTGACTGCTGCTGCTTGTTCTCAATTCAGATCCGAGTAAACAGCACCAATTGTTACGTTACACAATACTTTGAAAATGAAGACAAATAGTTCTTTCTCTCTTTCAGTGGTCTTTATTATCTACAGTACACACGTGCGGGGGCCTCAGGGAAAGTACCAGGGAGACTCCCAGAACAAAGGAATAAACAAGCTTATATACTGGTGATATTGCTGACAGTACAAAATATAAAAATTAACCAATTATATCATTATACAGGGCAATTAACCAATCAAAGGTTTACCCATAAACATAAGACAATTCACATCATCATATCTCTGTGCAAAGAAAGAAAATCGGATGCACTTCCATAAAAGGCACATTTCCTGCTTTCAGGCAGACACTTGTTTTTCAGTATTTTCTCGTTGCTCATAATTCATTCAAAGTTCACAGTACACGGTACATTTTAATACATACAAACTGTCACATACTCAATTCCCCCAAACACATGCTTTGGCTGTTCATATTCTACAATATGTTACCTTTCTAATGTCTTTTCTATTTGCTTTCTGCTTGGCATCACACAAACACAGATCACTACTTAAGAAAAAAAGTGAAACATTTTGTTTAGGCTGCTTTAGGTAGCTCAAAATTGTCTGGCAGCTTTGCGTGTCCAGCAGTACTTTTGATAGTAAATCATTCAAGAAAATACTCTTGTCAGGTAACTTTCTCTATGGCACAATGTGTAACTGAGGTGAATTGACAGAAATAAGGTACATGAAGCATTGCTCAAATTCTGTTTACAGATAAATTTGCTATGATTCATAATATTTTCTTTTCAATTGTAACTCATTTTAAGGTAAACTTGTTCTCTGCTTGTCATCATGCAAACATGATTAACTACCTAAGAGGAAAGATTCAAGCTGTGAGGCCATTATCTCTGTGGCACAAGGTGCAAGGACAATTATTTTTCATGAATAATACAATATATTAAGGGTTCAAGTCCCGTTGAAAGATACTTTTAAAAAAAGTGCATAAGAAGCACATTTCTCAGAAGTTTTTCAACAGGACAGTAATAGTAAAGAAAACTAATAATGTTAAACCTGCTTCTTGCAAGAAATGTATCACGAAGTCTTGCTGAATAAAAATGTGTTTTTTCCATATGTGGTTTATGCTTCACATATATACACCAGCTAATGTATACCCACCTTCCTAGACATGACAAAGAATACACTTCATATAAAAATCACTTGTATATGTATGATGCCACAATACATTTGTTCTAATCATCATGATTCATCACATATTCCAACTATGTCTTTAAGAACCTTATGTCTTCTGAAGTATTCGTGTAACATAAACTGACACTTACTGATCATCTCATTCAGCTGTATCCATGTGAACTATGTTTGCTTGCAGTAAGAATGACTTTTACATAGGAATGCATTCCAAGGCAAGATTACAAACACACACATATAGCCCAAGTATATCGCCATTCATTCAGATATCAGTAAATGTCAAATTTCAATGTTATAAAGTTACCTTTCCTGTGGTGATGTTACTTAATTTATTATATTACAAAATGTTGTCTCCTGTATCCCATGGGTTCGATTCCCAACTGTTACAGTACAAGTTTAATATTGGGTAAACCCAAACTAATAATATATCAGAAGTCAGCCATTTTTCACCTTCCAGATTGCCAGTAACTATTCCATTTTTGAACATTGAAACCTGTGATAATGGGTGGAGCATCACATATGGTACAGCTCAATGCCATGTTTAACATATTTACTGACAAAATGCAGTGGTTCCATTATGGAACCACTGCATTTTGTCAATAAACTTGGTATTTGTACTCCTGGACTGAAAAGTCTACTTGACACCGTGATCTACCATTTACTTTCACGCTTGTGGGACTACCTTTATTGGGCTCTGTACAACGGGGAACACAGTGTTTATTAGTTTGATTTTTCTCTGTTCTTCCGTTGTGTTTGTGTTAACATATTTACTGCTATCTGCTGTAAGTAGTGCCAATGTGGCTGCCAAGGGTTCCATCTACTCACAATCACACAAATGCAGTTGACAAGGCTGTACATGTTTGTGAAATATCAGTAATATGTGAGATCTGAATAAGGTGCCAATTCAGATATAGTTTGTAAGCTTGACTTTTGGAGAGATGGCTGGCAAGGGAGAGAGCGGTGCTAAATTTAGAGGCCAAAGGTGGAGTGCTGAGAAGTCCAAGATATTTATGGTACTACTTGTGAAATACTACTGGCTTCACGAGGAATACTATAGCCATAGGCTGTCGCAGGGTAATTATACTAGGTCTCAGTATACGGCAGACGTATGGAATAGCTTTGCCAAGGCTTTCTCCCCAGCAACTGGCATTTCATGCAATGAGAAAAAATGTTGTCACCACTATAGTGATCTTAAAAATCACAAGCAGGACCTCTTAAGCCAATGGGAGGCTGAATTCAGGACTGGGAACACCACCCAGTTGTGTAAGTATAATGACCCATAACCTGTCTATGATATCACAGTAATAACCTAGCCAGCCAATGCAGTTACTCATTATACTTTTATACATATTTGTCTTATTTTTATTCTCTACGGCTGTAGAGGAGATTGCTGCAAATTGTGAGGTGTGCCAAAAGAGATTAACTCACCTGGAGAACTACAGGGTTAGTATGAATCAAGCAAAAATTAATGTCATGATATTACTTTCATTCTGTCAAGCACTAGCATCTCGACTAGGCATACCCCACCATTAATCTTAAGCATGCATGTCTTCCCAACAAGTGTTGCTTCTTTGTGTTAGGCAATTAGAAAACCAGTTTTACTGTGTGTGTGGGTTCAGTACCCAGAATCAACATTTTATTCATGAGATCGTTACAGCAGCTTGTCAGAAAAAAATACATTATGGTAATTGTAATTATTAAGTTAGAATGTATAATTTTATTCCACTGTGGTAAGACAAAGGCAGCTGTTTCTTATAATAGAGCATTTATATTTGTTTATTTAATAATATGTAAATATCTTTTCATCATATGTGGATATTACAAAAGTGTACAAATTATCATAGTTGTTTATGTATTGCCAAATAAAAGTTTGTTTAAAATATACAGTACTGTTACATAACTATTATCTAATTATCTCTTATTTTTTGTCTCCCCTTACCCTTGTCTTTCTCTTTTTTGGGAGGGGTTTAATTTTTTTAACAATCTGGTGTTTGCATAACTTGCTGCTGAAAATGAATCATCAACAGTACAAAGAGGTACACCAACCACCGAGGCTTGGCCTGCTGTACAGATGGCAGCACAGACACTCAACACTTTAGGGTCACAACCTATCAGTGATGCCTTCACAACCCCTGCTCTACATGTTTTAACTGCAACAGGTATCTCTGCCATGAGTGCTGGTGCAGTGCAACCCTCCAGGAGCAGTACTTGTGGAGGTGGTGATTCTGTCACTGACAAGAGCTGTTAGGGCTGGTGGAGGATATAATGGAGAGGGGCCTTGGTACACATGTGTAGGGTTGAAAAGGTCCTGCGTCACATTGCAAATATGATGCCACATCTGGGACTAACCCATGCAGCTGCTGCAGCAGGAAGTTATGGCAGTTCTGAGGGTGAGGACTAGATTCTCACTACTCTTATACTGAACATGGGTACACCTCTGATGTTCTCTTCCTACTCCAATCATGATATCCCCCAACCCTTTGTCTCCATTTCCACACCTGTCTGACTTGTATGTCATGTATGTCTGCGGATGTTTTCTAACTTACCCCACCAATCTGGTCCTCTCATTCCAAAGCACCTTTCTCAACATTACTACCCCCCAAAAAATGGCCACCTGTCCCAAAAAAAAAATAAAAAATATATATGCCACATGTATAACTCTCCCCTTTGCCTATGTGACACAACTGATTAAGTCCAGTTGGCCATACAACATTATTCCGATCACTGGAATGGGGAGTCTGCAAAGTCATGACATTGTATGTACAGTTGTACAGCGACATTGTGAAGAAATATATAGTTATTGTTTATTCCTATGACCTTCTTGCAAATTCCTTTACACTTTTCCTTGGATGCTGCCCTCTGCTTGCCAATTCTATTTTTACCACTGTCCTATCCACCCATTTTTCACATGTTTAATATGATTAAAAAAAAATAGATTCACACGCACATGGTCAGAGATACCCCATGAAAAAGCCTTCCCTTTATGTCCTTAGCATTTGCTGAGAGATTGGCATAGTGCAGCAATGCTTAGCAACAGTGAACACTGTTTAAGTTGTTATTGCAACAGTTGAAAATTTCATAATCTGCAGTGGTCCGGCTACTGTCATGCAAATGTGCTTATATCTGCTGTGCTATGGGGAAACAGAGTTATCCATACTAATGGCAGTACTGTAGAGCAGTTCATTAAACATTTATTATACCCTATGTGGCATGTTGAGACAATTGCCCTGTTTGCAGCCTGATATTTTTAGACAGTGTCATGGGTTCAGTTACAGCTGTATGTCAGTTTCTTACCTCATGACAATTCATATTCCTGTCATATATTTAATTGCAAATGTCTGCATTCCTCTACATATAATGCATTTCCTTAATATAACATTGGAATAGTGCAGTGAGACATCATTTTCAAAAACATTTATTATTTTATTTATTTGTCTTTTGTTGACTGGTTTAGTCCAATTAGGCCAATGACCCATTTTCAGTGGAGACCCAAGGAGAAAAGATCCACCAAAAATACTGACTATATAAAAATATTAACAAGATGTAATAAAAGACATACATGCAATATACAAGTTAGCAAATACAAAATAAAGACAATACAGAAGATAACATAGTGTACATAAGTTATATACAAAAGATAAAAAAAAAAATCTTCATATTAACATAGCAGATAAATCAGAAATACACCTGTTTAAAACTTGTAGGATTGTACAGGTGGGAAAAGAAAAAAAAGTAATAATAGTGAGATAGAGTAGAGAGATACAGAAGCATTAAAAAGTCTTAAGAATAAGAAAATGAGAAGAAGTAAGAGAGAAGCAAGAAGTTACTTTATATTGGAGAAAAAAGACAGTCCCCTGGATTCAGCAAGCTCTGCACTGTGTGCAGGAGCTGCTGGAGGCAATATGGCCACCTAGAGATCCAGGAACAAGCTCCCAGGACATACACGAGCGCTCCTGCACTATTCCTGCACGGACACAGCTCCTGTATGCAAATTACCCCATTTGCCAGTGAAAACCATGCAAATGAGGTGAATTTGTGATCCAGGAAGCTGGCAGTTGTCCGTGCAGGACTAGCGTAATCTGCAGATATACTCGGTTAGTAACCGAGTACATTTCTGCAAACTACAAAACGGAGCCATGACAGCTCCAAATAAAGAGTGTATATAACGTGTAAAGCATGCCAATGGCCAATTATATAGCCACTGGCATGGAAAACAGTTGCAAAAATAAAAAAAAAAAACTTTTTTTTTGGAAGATTTCAGCCGTTTAAACATAGGGCAGAGGCACAAAAAAAACCCTTGAAAAACGCTTTCCCTGCAAAATCACAATTTTGCCATTAAAGACAATGGTAGGCAGAAGACAACAAGGCCAGTGAATAGTGGTTGCTAAGGGGCAAGGCTCAGTGTCAGACTTGTAACTAGGCATTAGTAGGCAATCCTATGCAAATGAGGGGAATGATACTGAATCCCAGATTCCCTCTCATGGCTAGCCTGCACCCAACTGTGTAAGTGCAGGAAGACCATGGTGCAAGCCTAAGAGCTAAGCTGACATCATAGAGAGGTGTGTTAGGCATATCTTGAAAGCTTATTGGAGCCCTGTGGCTCAGGTTTGCCCTTAGCTTAGCAGTGCTAAGCAAGGGTATGTGCCTGAAGCTGCCAAACACTCCTTACATTGCCTAAGCAGGTGTGCGCACCATGCACCTTGTTTTAAATGAAGAAAAGGTAAACCAGGAAATAGCAGCTCCATACACATCTGAGCACTGGGTTTGCACAGCGTGCCCCTGGGCTTAAACAGGAAGGCACTGGGAAGGGAAAACAGCAGTAGGAAGGTAATCAAGGAGAACTAGCATAGCTGGCAGGTGAAATGTATCAGAATCAGCCAATTACACAGGCAGCAGCCCAGGCCAGCCCAGCACACTACTATAAACTATGCAAACACCTTTTCCTCTGTTTTTTCCCACAAACTCTACACCACCGGTGTACACAAGTGGGGAAATTTTACCAAACAAAAGCAACAAAATGATAGGGACTGCAATAGCTCTCATAAATCAACATGTGGAAGAGGCTGAGGATGGTGAGGATGCAAATGCTGATGACCAAACCACAGTAAGGAGAAGAAGAGTGTACAGACCCAGAGTATTATACCAGGGGCTACATGAGCTGGAGATAGTGGAGCACTATAGGGTGGACAGGGACATACTACAGCAACTTGTTGAGTTGTGCCGGCCATGCCTCACACACAGAACTAACAGAGGTGAACCCATCCCAGTGGATACCAAAGTATGTGTAGGCCTAAGAATGCTAGCAACAGGTACCTTCCAAAGTCAACTGGGGATATCATGGGGGACCTCAAAGGCATCAGCATCCAGATTACTCCACCAGTTCTTGGATGCCATGTCAGTACATGCCAGTGAGCACATATATTTCCACAACAGCCGTGAGGCATTGACCAGCAATATGTTTCTCTTCCACCAAATAGCAGAATACCCTGAGGTAGTGGATGCTATAGACTGCACACACATACACATCAAAGCACCACCCGGTGAGCAGGGTAAGGTCTACATCAACCGCAAGGTCTTCCCCTCCATCAACTGCCAAGTTGTCTGCAATGCCTAGGGCATTATAATGAATGTGTCTGCTGGCTGCCCTGGAAGCTATCACAACTACCACATCTGGCATGCAGGTGTAGAGCACAAAAGCCTGCACTGGAGTACAACCTACCTGGAATGGATTCACACATTCAATACAGAAGGTCATACTGAGCATGCTCCCACACTTAGAGAAAAGAAGCCCATGTCTAACAACAAAATACTGAAAGGTCATAGTGGGCATGCTCCCACACTTAAAATGAAGCCCATGTTTGGCAACAACAGTGGACTATACATATCTGACAGTCGCTAATGTTTGTGCACATGCTCCACATTGCACACCAGTCATGCTTTGCACACACATTGGATTGGAATACACACATATATCCAAGGGCAACACACTATAATAGGCCAAAATTACACATATATAGATGTATGGAAGAGAGTGTTAAGACAGTGACAAAGAGCCTTCCATCATGAGGCCTGTCCCACCCAGTAGACATCCAATTGGATAAAACCACATGATGTGCAAATATCAATCACTGTAGACATTTGCCTATGGTACCCCTCAGCACTATAGTGTCTGTGGTGCTTGTGATAACGGTGTAACATGACTGTACAAGTCAGTATTCATCTAGCAGTTGTATACACATACCTGTGAAATATAAACCTGTGCGTGCCTTAGTGTTGTGTGTCTGCTTCCAGATGAATGGTTTATGGCCCATGCACACACACTGCACTCCCCATTGCCCTACTATGGCAAGCCTGCTGATGTCATTCACTTTGAAATACTCCTTTCGTGAAGGAATATCCCTATAAGCTCCGTGGCATGTGCTATAACTGTGTGATGCTATAGTGTGATGTACTAGTTAGGTAGGCATTCTAATCCCAGACATGGCAACTGTGTGTGTATAGGGATCAATGCCTTTGTGGCCATTCACAGTCATTACACTCCCCATTGCCCTGCTTTGGTAAGCCTGCTGATGTCATTCACCTTGAAATACACCTTTGGGGAAAAAGTAGCCTTATAAGCTCAGTGGTGTGCGCTATAACTGTGTAATGCTGTAGTGTGATGTACTGATTATTCCCACACATGGCAACTGTAAAATTTTGTGTGTGTGTTTGTCTCTGTAGGGATCAATGCTTTTGAGGCCATTTACACTGACTACAATTTCTATTTCCCTACTTTGACAGGGCTGCTCATGTCATTCACTTTGAAATACACCTTTGGGGAAAGAGTAGATCAGTAAGCTCCATGGCATGTGCTATAACTGCGTAAATAGGAGTTCTAATCCCAGACATGGCAACTGTGAAACTGTGTGTGTGTGTGTTTGGTTGTGTGTGTGCAGGGATCAATGCTTTTGTGGCCATTGACAGTCACTAGGAACTCTTAAATATGGAGAACATCGATATCTGTGCAGTAAATGAAACCTGATCCAAGGCTCCAGAGACCACCTCTGGAATACCAGGTACAGCTCTTACCACACCTGTTGGCCACCAAACCAGGACCAAAACACTAAAGGTGGAGGAGTGTCCATATTTACCAAGGATATCCACACCACTGGGCTACTTGCCCAACAGAATGCATCTGAAATACTCCTGGTGCTGCTAACACTAGGTAAGACTGCAATCCAAATTGTATAGCTTGCTAAAGATCCCCCATCATGCCCGAAGATTCCCACTACATCTTTGTAAATATACTGGGAAATATTGTGCTACAACCAAGTACCCTAATACTGGGTGACTTACACTACCTTGCCATTAACTGGGAAAACAACTTGTGTACCAACATATGTGCCCAACGGTTCTTGGAAGTCATAATTCCCAATGCTTTGGATCAAGTAACCCATAGCCCCTTCAGGGGCTTCAATATCTTAGACCGGGTCATTACCAACATGGGAAATCAATGCTCCACACCTATGGTCACCCCATCAGTGGTCAGGTCTGCCCATAAGCTAATCACCCTTAACATCCACATCCCTCCCCCTCACCCCAGTAAGGAAACACACATCTCCAAAGCCAATGTCATGCTACACATGTCAGATGTGACTAACGTCATGACACCCATGCAGATAGGAACTGAAAGGACGAATGCTGAATCCTACACTAAGGCACTGTACGAGCACATCCACTCGTGCATGAATCGTGTCATCCCAAATACAACCAAGATGCTCTCCACCAAAATAAGCAAGCCAATGTGGTGTCCCCCTGCCATAAACAAACTGTACAACAAAAGGAAAACACTGTTGCAGAAATGAGGGAATTTCCAGGATACAAAATACTCCCATACCAGCCTCAGTAAGAAGCTGAGATCCCTCATAAAATCCTCCAAAGCTAGTTACGAACATAATATAGCCAAAGATGTCAATGACAACTGCAAGCCATTCCATAGCTATGTCAGGAATCTAAATGGCAATTCTCAGATCTGCTCTGAGCTACAACTGGATGGCATTAAATATACTGCTCCCAAGGATATTGCCAATATCCTGGCAGATCGATTCACTGCCAACTGCACCCCCCTCCCACCCCCTAAAGGACCCATCTCAACACTGAAAGATTGCCAGATTCCAGTAATATCGGCCACAGAGGTAAAAATCATGCTGTCCAGAGCTAAGAAAACAGCATCCATGGGACCAGACAACATCCCTGGCTGGGTACTACATGAACTACAAAATGAACTGGCACCTCAACTATGTGCCGTGTCTAATCATAGCCACACCTTAGGCTTCATGCCCACTGTGTGCCGCACAGCTACAGTTATCCCAGTCCACAAGGGGAGATCCACCTTGGATACTGGGAACTACAGCCCCAGCAGTATGATATGCCTGATCTGCAAGCCATGGAATGTATTATCATGGAACTTATAAACAAAGACATTGGCAACCTGTAAACACTGGACCCCACTCAGGTTGGGTTTGTGAAGGGCTGATCATGTCTCCTGAACCTGATTGACATCTTCAAATCAATCTCCAGAGCTGAGGAGGAGGGTAAGGCCATTCACACTGCCTATACGGACCTCGCCAAGGCCTTCAACACCATCCCCCCATCTGGAATCATAGATAAACGTACCAAGCTGGCCATTAATCCTTACGGCACTCAATGGGTTGCCAACTGCTGTACTGACAGAACCCACACTGTAAAAGTAGGTGACTCCAAATCCAGCCCCAGACAAGTGACAGTTGGAGTACATTAGGGTTCAGTCCTGGGACCACTCTTATTTGGCATCTACTGCTCTGAAGTACAGGCCAACACTAAGGGACTCTGGCTATGAAAGGTCACAGATGACAGCAAATTGAGAGCCAATATTGAATCCCCACATGATGTGGATATTCTACAGAAGGGCCTTTCAGAAGGAGATGCATGGAGCCTGAGCCATGGCCTCAGTGCCAAGAAATGTATAGTTATCCCCTTTCTGAAGGGACATGTACCCTTGAAGTACCACATAGGTGGCAGTACACTAAACACCTAAAGTGTGATAAGAGACTTAGGGACACAAGTGGACAGTGGTCTCACGTTTGATAACCACATAGTCACAAGAGTCAGGAAATTCACCAATGTGGCACAACCCATCACTAAGGGCTTAACATTCAGGAAAAAGGAGACCATTGTCCCACTGTAGTCATCTCTAAGTAGACCCAGTACAGACTACAATGCCCCATTTGGTATGTACCTCGCAAGACATCTGCAACAACTAGAAAGACTGCAGACATTCCTCACTAAAGGAATCACAGGCTTAAACCAGATGCCCTATGCTGATCATCTGAAAATCATCCAGCTATACTCTGTCACACATCGTGTACTCACAGGCTATTTCTGCTTAACATACAATGCCATGTCAAACCCAGAGCTGTTGGACATGCTACACTTAAAGAAATCAACATCCCTCACAGCCACATGCTTCAGGGATCCAACCATTGTCATCACAATGATCAAAACATGCTGGAGGGATGTGTTCGTAACCTAGACACTCCCCAGACTCTGGAATACACTGCCCATACATGTTAAGCAGAGTGCCTCTTTGGCCCTCTTCAAAAAGAACCTTGATGATTGGATGGGAGATAGGAAATTGACCCCGGAGATCATGTCAGTCACCCTGCTAGACAGGGGTCCATGGAAGTAAATATTTTGAGATAACATAGGTTCATAGGTTCATAGGTTGATACCAGGCTCTCTGCCTTAGGGCATTTATAAGCCTAGCCAGAGTGTGTTTGGCTTTCACCTCCCTTTTAGATTATTTAACTGTGCCTCTGTATAGTAGTTCACAGAAAATAGCCCTTTTAAGAATAGTTTACTGTGCCTCTGTCTAGCAGTGTCATAGAAGAGATCCCAGGGGTAAACTTACGATCTCCCATCCACTCGTCAAGATTTCTCTTGAAGAGGGTCAGTGAGGGGCTCTGCCTGACTTGAATTGGGATTTTGTTCCAGAGTGAGGGGAGCCTCTGGGATATGAATCTGTCCCTCCAGCATGTCCTATTTATTGCTGTGCTGAGGTTTAAGTCCCTGGAGTGTGTAGCTCTAAGGGATTTGGATTTCCTGAGGTGGAGCATGTCCATTAATTCTGGGTTCGACATGGCTTTGTACGTCAGGCATAGATCGCCTCTGAGTAGGCGGTAAGCAACATAGCCAGGGAATTGTCATGGCTAGGCATGTATAGGACCTAGGGGCGATAGCCTAGTACCAACCTATGAACCTATGACCTACACTTTCCATTGCCCAACATTGGCAAGCCTGCTGATGTCTTTCACTTTGAAATACACCTTTGGGAAAAGAGTAACCCAGTAAGCTCCATGGCACGTGCTATTCCTGCCTAATGCTGTAGTGTGATGTAAGAGTTCTAGTCCCAGATATGGCAACTGTAAAACTTTGCGTTTGTGTAGGGATCAATGCTTTTGAGGCCATTCACAGTCACTACAACTTTCATTGCCCTACTTTGTCAAGCCTGCTGATGTCATTCACTTTGAAATACACCTTTGGGGAAGGAGTAGCCCAGTAAGCTCCATGGCATGTGTTGTAACTGTGTAATGGTGTAGGGTGATGTATTAGTTAGATAGGAGTTCTAATCCCTAACATGGCAATTGTAAAACTTTGTGTTTGTTTGTCTGTGTAGAGATCAATGCTTTTGAGGCCATTCACAGTCACTACATCTTACAGTTCCCTACTTTGTCAAGCCTGCTGATGTCATTCACTTTGAAATGTACCTTTGGGGGAGGAGTAGCCCAGTAAGCTCCATGGCATGTGCTATAACTGTGTAATGCTGTAGTGTGATGTACTAGTTAGGTAGGAGTTCTAATCCCAGACATGGCAACTGTGAGACTCAGTGTGTGTGTGTGTGTGTGTGTGTGTGTGTGTGTGTGTGTGTGTGTGTGTGTGTGTTTGCCATTAGTATCCTGTGTGGAGGTAGCTGTGAGTGTGTAATAACAGGAGTCATTGTGGAGTGGGTTTTGCAAATTTCTTATATGGTAGACCTATTATATGTCACAATGTCCAGATCACAGGGATAACATCTGTCAAACAGAAGAGAGTCTGTGGTAGACAAAACATACCCCTACATGTGACATCATGGCTTGGGGAACAATATAGGCAACCCATGTCTCATACACAAACACACTTGGCTAGGCAACAACCACTATGTTGGTAGTTCTCTGCATATTCCCCACAGATAGTGACCATGGTGTGATTGCAGTAGACTACAGAGAACATGGTACCCAGTCCCATCCCTACAATAGGCAAATCATTGCTTTCAGTGCTCTTTCGCTATGTTTTCCACTGGATGCCTGTAACAACTGTAGAGTCAGCAAATGTAATCCGCAAAGGACATACCATGCCTTATGCGCATGCCCTGTATGGACAGATGCTACTGACACCAATGAATACCTGTATAATCCTGTCAATGTAGGTGCACGGTCAGCCTGGTTTCCTTTGACCATTCTCACCACATGAGGTCAGGAATGGAACATCTGATGATAACAATCCGTCTACACAACATGCCCCA
Source organism: Protopterus annectens (assembly GCF_019279795.1). Classification (NCBI taxonomy): domain Eukaryota; kingdom Metazoa; phylum Chordata; order Ceratodontiformes; family Protopteridae; genus Protopterus; species Protopterus annectens. The sequence continues at coordinate 325,927,588 of NC_056725.1, forward strand.
GACACCTCAGGTACACTTCTACATGTCACAGAACATGCATGTGGGACATGGGTACATCCCAGACACTGTCCATGTTATGGAATCTAGAACACATATATGGCAAGCATTGCACAGCACTGGCCACCCACAATAGTAACCCAGATGAGTGGATGGTGAATACAGTACCCACCTGTGTGGGCCAATCCAGACACTACACCCCTGAACCACACTGCATACCATTGTCATGTGGCCTGATGCCAAGGTATGCCCTTTACCTAACCTTGTACAGCCTTCTGGCATAGTCAACCACTAGACACCTGTGAAGCAATGCAATCATGCATGTCAGTACTGGCAAACCTGTACCTGTGTGTGTGTGGAGTATAAAGATTTGGACGCCATGCACAGTCACTACATCTCCCATTGACCTACTGAAGCATGCCTTCTGATGTCAGACACCTTGACATACCCTTTTCCCATATATCAGCCTGTTAACCTCTGTGGTGCATATGATACCTGCATATTACTGTAGTGTGGCAAACTAGTTAGTTAGGAAGTCTAATCTTGACCCTGCCAACTGTGATAATGTGTGTGAGTCCCCGAGAGAGTGTGGCTGTGTCATCCTTGACACCTGTTCTTGTGGACAGGCACATGTACTACCCCTACCTTATCCCTCCTTTATCACTGTTGCTGGTGTCACTCACCGTCAAATATACCTTTGGACAGTTCCTCAACACGTAAGCTCTGTGGCTCATGCAATAACTGCATAGACTTGTACCAGCAATACATAGTCATGCAGGGGGTTGAAACCCCATACCGGTAAGTGTGTTAACCAAACATGCTTAGCTTTTACTTTCCTACCCTCTCCCTGTCTTACTTTGCCTCTGTCTGTCTCTCTCACTCCCACTCTGGTGGATGTGGAGAAGTACGCCTGCTTTGCTTAGGCAGCATCTTGTGTTTTGTAAGTGATGCACATGATCAGCTGATGGCCTGTGCACGAATTGCAGTCCCTCACTAGTTGATTGCATGTAGAACAGCTGTGGTAACATTCCTAGAGCCAATTGCATAGAAACACACTCCTATAACTAGGAACATCATGTGGATGTTTGCCCTTTTTATTCACTGTGAGCAGGACTTCATGTCAGTATTTGGCAAACAGCATCACAGATGGTGGTGGGATATACCTCTAACAACATACACTGTGGAGACAGGCCAAAACACAGGCTGGGGATGTTGCAGACATGACTACAGAATGTAAGTTTTGCTCTTCTGCATTTGGAGTAATGTTGGTTTAACAGGGTGTGTGTGGATTTGGCTGGTCTACATGATTTAATACCTGTCATGACAGTGTTGTGTGCTTGAGGAAACTCCCTCCTGTAGGGTTATTTGCAGACTGGCCAGTGTTTGAAGTCTTATGTGTCTTGTGTTACTCACAGATTACCTATCTTAGAACTGCAGAAACATAGTCTGAGGATTGTAGTCAGTACATTGTGACAGCCATGAGAGTTACTGACTTCATATCCCTCATAGGACATATGTCACAAAAAACCCTGTTACAACAGTAAATGTATAAGGTTATCACAGCAACATGTCACTATTGGATCTGTGTTTGTTCCTCCAGCCACAACTCAGTCAACCGTTGTACATATGTCATGCAGTAAGAGGTGCATATGTTCAGTACACCATTATTTATTGATAACATACCTGATAACAAGCCAGTGAGATATCAGACTGCTAGACATGTTATGTATAGTAGGGGTTATATTTGAGGACATAACCTGGGCATTCTGTGGTAGTGTGTAAAGTAGTGAGGTCTGTGTACTTATGGAGACTGTTTACAGTGTGTGTATTGTGAATATGTAACCGACTGTGGTAGATGTCATTCTTCTTGATCCTGTTCTGTCTGATGTTACATGCTGCTCCAGTGTATGGTACCCTATTGGCTTACATGTTTGTAGGGCCAAACACACACATGTCCCATACCACAGACAGGCATCAGACCACACTGTTTGGAGGTCTAGTATATGTGGGGTTAGTGTGTGAGTGGCACATATGAGAATGGTGTTGATCAGACAGTCTATATACTGTAATATTAAGCTCGCTGACCATATGTGGCTGTGGCTGTGTTCATATCAGTTGTGGGTATGCACTTTCACACAGCTGTCTGTTACTCTGTGCTGTGACATACTGTAGAGCCTGCTATATTTGTAAGTACATGTATATTCCCCCATACAAAATGTAGGCCAACGTTGTAACAGTCTGCCTGTAGTTCTCACAGTGCTTTGTTACATGTCTAGCAGCTTAGTGTACTTACCCAATGTGATTTTATGTCCAGGTATTTGTCAGATGTACTGCTGCCGGGCCACCATAACTATCATGTATTTCTGACAAAGCAGTGAGATGTTGTACAGATGTATGTCACTAATTATTGTGTAGTATGTGGCCATGTGACCTCTGCACCGTGGGTTATTATGTGTCAGGACAGACAGGAGTGTGTGAATGCATAAACTGTGTGAGTATATGTATTCCAGTATTTACATGATATACCCATTTACATGGCTGTTAACATCCACATTGTCTGGCTTGGTCCACATGTCTTGCACTAAGGGGTTCTGTGTATACATCTGGACTGACCAGAGTGTGTCAGACTGTCCACATTTATTGGTCATATCTCTGCTATATTCCACAGGACCATTACTGTGAAATTAGCGGTACTGTACTATAATGCCCTTGGGATGTCTGTCAGTAACTGATGGCATACTTGTCAATGGCAGATGTGACCTCCCACACACAACATTTCTGTTAAGACAACCCTTGTTACAGTAGCAACAGTCCACATATATACCTGCAGTATGTACATAACATCCCCTTGCACTAATAGGTTGAGACTATTGGTGCTGAGGTATGACTCCACTCCATGTTCTGGACATATGTTAAACATATATGTATATGTATATGTATATATATATATATATATATATATATATATATATATATATATATATATATATACACACACACACTCTCACACACACACACACATATATATATATATATATATATATATATATATATATATATATATATATATACATCTATATATGTCTGTACATATATATGCACATATTGTCATAGATATCTACATATATATATATATAGACATAAGTGTATATATATATATATATATATATATATATATATATATATATATATATATATATATATTTATATATATATATATATATATATATATATACAGAGAGATCTATATATGGCAATGTAATATACAGATGTATATAAATACATATATATGATTATATATGTGTATATATATGTACATATATCTACATATATATCTATATGTATATATATATATATATATATATATATATATATATAATATCTATATATAAATATATATATATATATATATATATATATATATATATATATATATATATATGTATGTATATATATATATATATATATCCATATCCTTGTTATGTGTAAACATTACTGTTGTGTATACCTTCCCAGATGTATCACACCATATTTATCTGAGTTATGTATATTTAGATATAACAACATATGTGATGCAACAGTAATATCACTAACAAGTACTACACAATTGTAGAAGTCACAGCAATTGTTCAATGCTACTCAGTATTTGTACTGACAGATATATTAGAAAACCAACAACTTTAGTCACGGTTGTTATGGTGTAGAGATTAACTACTATGACTGTAGTGTACAGGGTACTGGGTTCAAACCTGCAAAGGCTGTTTATTTTGTTGCTGGGCAGAAGAAGGGCTGTTGGATACAGAGTGGTTAAGGCAGTTTTGAGCCACTTTAAGCATGTTTGCATGGGTCTGTGTGAAGTTAAGTGGTACTAACATTTGGTTAAATGTACAGGAGCTTACACCGTATAGGCTTTGCTTACCAGTGTGCAAATGTGCTTAGCTATAACTTGGTAGCAATGCTGACACATACTAAGCATGGCTCAGCCCTTGTAACCAGTGCTCACATTCCAGTCTGATAACATAGCAGGGAAATGACATCTGTAATAAGTGTATGTAATGCCATGTACATAACATGCGTCTATGTGCTATTATTACAGTAGCAAGGGGCGTGAGTCTACTGTCTGGGACACTATATGGCTTGTACAACACTCTTATCAGTGTGAATGTGTTACATACATGGGTAGTATCCCAGGTTATATACGGTCACACTGGCATGTAGTGTATCATTACTTTACTACTGTTGACAGTGTTTTCGCAAGTAAGAGTAGATTGCTAACTGTAATACTGGAAACAAACACCCCTGCATGCAAAGATGGACTCTGAGTCCTCACTGTCATGTTCCTGGTGTGTGACCTGTGTCTCGTTAAATATTTCCTACTGGATAAGGATCTGACATGTGGAAGATAACTGTAGACTGCTGTATGTATAGCACATGTCATTGAGGGCTGCTGTCATGTAGTAATGGTGTACCTATTGGTGTCAGACCTCTGTCTGTCAACACATTCATCCTAATGCATAGCCAGTTGACTAGCTGATGTCTGTCATTCCTCTGTACAGATGTGCAGATGTCAGGTATCCATCTTAGATACTTGCAGACAATCTGTGATTGACTGACAATGACATGTCTGCCCAGCTGTGTTATAAATGCTACAGATAGTACTCCACACCCTGTATGCACCACATGCAATGGATACCTCAACTACACTACCACAGTCAGCAGAACATGTTTGGGGACAGGTTTTTAAGACACACACTGACCATGTTATGTAATACATGGTGCATACATGTCAACTGGAGCACCTCACTGGCCTTCTGCAAGAGGCACCCAGATGATTGGCTGATGCATGCCACTCTCACCCTGAGGATAAACCCAGTGGTGTATGTTGATAGATGGCCTGCTTGCAAATGGCAGTTGGCAATATACCACTGTACACACATCCCCTACACTTCCCATCTCTCCATGGACAATAGCCTGGTACACACCTATGAAAACCTGCACCGATGCACCCCAGAACTGACAAATGTGTACGTGTGCATTACTGAGAATATCAGTGTCTCTGTGTTTGTAGACATGTAGTTGAGAATACTCTGAGTCCCTTCACACCCACTACATCCCCCATTGCCATGTTAGATTTGGCTGCTGCTGTACCAGACATTACATGTACCTTGTTATGCTTTTCTCCCTAAGGGCTATCTGGCCCTTGTAGTACCAGCACAACATTGTTGTACAAATGAGTTGATAGGCATGGGATGCCCACTGAGTTCTGGCAAGTGTGTGTATATGTGCATGTATGTGTATATATATATATATCTATATATATATATCTATATATATATATATATATATATATATATATATATATATATATATAAATAGGGTACAGCATTCCGAGACCACATACTCCTATTACAGTATGCATTGTCACACAGTATTAGGGATACTGATGTTGCTGACCATAGGAGAGGCATGACAATGCATTACCCTACTATGCCTGTGGCATGTGCATTAGATGCATATCCCTGTAGCAGCACTCTTGGGATGGACAAGGGGTTGTATTGCAGTCCTGGTCAATGTGTGATGGTGGGTATGTCAGAGTGTTATCATGGGTTCCAGGGCATACACTATCCACATTGGGGTGTGGGTGCTGGGTATATTGTCATTACACCATGGTACCCCCGATACATATCCCATGTACCTCTGTATGGTGACCACTGTCACCATCAACCATACAGGTAACTGATAACACTATCCAGCCCAGTTATGCATGTGCTTTGTGCAACCTACCTGTAACACAATGGAAACACTAAAAAGGTAGTTAGCACTGATAGGCCCATGTCTCTCAGATGTGTGTCTGACTATGTGTTTGTCAATGTGTATATGACGGCATGTCACACTATGCATTATCCATAAACCAACATTACATTCCCCATTACCATACTGTACATGCCTGGGGATGTTCTGCATGTAACATGTAACCTGGAACACACCTCATCCTAAAAGCTGTGTGGTGTGTGCAATTAAAGCCAGACACATCAGTAGCACAACATAGCTAGGTAGGGGTCTAGTTCCAGTGTTGCCAAGTAAGAGTGTGCATGTATGTGATGGGATCTACTTCAGTTTGCAGAATATACATGTCCCAGAGGGTCATCTGTCCAATAACTGCCTGATATATGCTAACATTTCACAGGTATCATCCTGTGGACATACATTCCATCACAACTAGTGTTAGATGTACAAATGGCCTCTTCCCCACTGTATAGGTGTGCAGCAATACTGGTTTAGTATATATAGCTGGGTGTGGCTGTTGTGGACACAGCCAACATCATTGCAGTTACTGTTGAGTGTATCCCCCCACATAGTTGGCCGTAATACTGTAGAGTTCATGTTAACAGGTTGGGTAGTTGTCTATCACACTGTCTTTGGTTCTACAGCACCTCTCACCATCCAAAGGGTAGGGGTGTGCCACCCTGACCAGCACACATATGTTTACCGAGTTGAGGATTGCACTACATTGGGAAAGGGGACATATATCTTGCCGGTACCATTGTCAATGACATTAAAATAGCGTACTCCTTATTTCACAATGTGTTGTGCATAGTCTGGATTGGTGGAATTGCATAGGCTATAATAGGTTCCTTGCACAGGTGCATACATCCATGTGTACAGTATTTTCTGTGTAGTGCATCAACATCAAAGACTCTGTGTGTGTTATACACAAACATGTGGTGAGTACCACCCAGTACAACTACCATTGTCCACTGTAGAAGGGCTTCTAACAGCAGCCACCGTGCACTCACCTGTATACACCACCCCCAGACCTATCATCCATGTGGCACAGGCAGTAACTGTTATACAGACCTGTGGCATGTGTTCCCCTGTACCAAGGATATGACACAGCTAAGATGTCACCACAGTGCCATACCCCTTGTAAGATATGACAGCAGACCATCCTCTTGCTGACACATGGACACCTACAACACAAATGTATAACATTATGGAGACCACAAATACTCAGTGTTAATAACAGCTATAATGCATCATTGCTGGGCAGATAAACTTCCTGACATGTAAGCATTAAACGTTACTGCTGACAACATGTTACACAGCAGTACATTGGTACACTGTAGTACAGTCACCATGTGCATCAGAACCATATTAGCCTGTCCCTGCATCAATGTTATGGATAACAGGGATGTGGCACAGGTATCATCAAATGCACAGTGGGTGTTGTTGGTTTGCCAGAGACCTAGGCTGAGCCATACATTTGATACCATGTGTGTGAGTCAGGGGTTTTAATTATTGATATGGCCGTGGTGATGTGGTGTGTGTAGGTATGGGGTTGCCCTAGCTGAGTTTGTATTGTGAGTATGCATGCACACAGTTCTGCCATGTGGCTGCCCTATACAGGTGTTTGTTGGACAGCTGCAGACTATACCTGGCAGGGTATGCAGTTCACTGCCTCCAGCCATGGCCATGAAAACTGTGCCTGCCAGGAGTTCCACGGGCATGTCCAGGTACAAGCCACGATATGGTACTCTCCCCTGATGATGACATATGTCTGCTGGAACCAGGTCTCTCCTGGAACTGGCCAGGGCCACATGCACATGATCTGCTGTGGTGTGGTGTGGACAGTGCCTCCGCTGCAGTGCTGGGGCTGGCACTGCCACTACAGGAATGGTTTGGCATCATTGCACATCCATGATGGCCTCCAGTTGTTGGTGTTGCTGGCCTATGTCCATGTGGCCATCACACCACTCCCAACACATGTTCTAGCATGGACAATCCAAGGTTGATGAGTCCCACCATCTCACCCCACCATCTATCCATGACCTCTCTATAATAATGGAGGGCAGCTGCAAGATTACAGATGTTGTCAATTACATGTGAAAGAGTAGCTCTCTGCAGCCTCAGACTTTGTCTGGTGTACCATTCCATACATGCCTGCTCCTCCATGACAGCCTGAAACATGTGTCTGGTGGTACCAGATGTGGCACTTCTGCCTGGGGCACAATGACCAGCAGCCCTTCAATGAGCACTCCTGTACATCTGCCTATGTGGTACCCTACCAGACATTCAGGTATGGCTGCTGTGTCCAGACACACCTCCCATAGATACCACACTGTCCTGTGCACTGCCACCAACCACCAACTGTCGCTCTGCTATGGCTACTGGTAATGGGATATCTATAGACACTGTGACTGTGTGCGGGGATGGGGTGGATAACAGGGGAATGTCAAATGATGTTGCAGTTTCAGCCTCTGACAACTCCGCCTGTGTCTCAACACACCTGTCATCATTTTCAGTGTCTGTATGGGCACCAACATCAGATTGCCTACAGGAGTGACCATGACCCACCTCACCACCTGTGAGGGGAAAACAAGAAATGTACTTTAAGACCTGTACATCATTGCTTAACAGTACACACACACACACACACACACACACACACACACACACACACACACGCACGCACGCACACACGCACACACATACACCCTGAAATTCCACCATAATACCTACCTGTCCCTGAGTTTACAGACTGTCTCAAGTTTATTCTCTTAAGTTACCAACCCTGCATCAGACTTGGAAACTTACACTCATTAATACCAATCATTAACGTGTCATTCTTCTAATTGCCTGGACAAGTGATCACAAAACATGACCTGCTACTCCATTACCTCTTTGATTTTTTTGGAGTCAGTTTTACACTCACTGCTGTCATTCAGTGTTCACCCTGGATTTGTTCAGACATTGTTAGCATGGCCCCCATATGTTAAGGGCTACTACAGTCACTCAATAATGTCAGGCACTGGAGTGTCATGCATAACTATTGTTCAGTAGATGCAAGATCTGTTGCTCTATTAACTCATTATGTGGACTACAGTAATATTTAGAAACACTCACTGGTGTTGTCTAGTAATTCCCCAAAGCATCTGTATTGCTGCATATGTGGGTATTATTTCACCTTTCTGCTGATTGCAATTATAACAGTATACCTGGTGTTTAGTTTCCCTCCCAATGCATGTTCCATGCTACAGACCATATTATACTATCAGCTGTCCTGAGATTACATGTCAAACAAATATTCCTGGTGTCTCATGTGTCTGTCCATGTCCATGTATTGCACGATTTGAAAGGGAAGTTGAGAAGTATGAACAACCCCACAATCACACATGTGCATACATGGACACACACACAAACACACTTACACATGCACACACACACATCCTACATACATCAACCCCCTCCACTCCACCAGATTGCACTTACAGACAAAATAACCCCCACCCCCCACGCACACTTACAGGTGAGGTTGCATGAAGATATTACATACAGACCTCCCATTACCCATCTGTCAACATGCATGACATATGGTACTCAACAGCATGCAGTGCAGCTATAGTCAGTCCATGCTAGCAACATTAGACAATGTGTGTGATACATGGGCTGTGTGTAAGTGATGCCTCTTCCCCTGAAACACACTGCACCCATATAAACAGTATTGCTGTGCACCTGTTCAGCACCCTGGCATGTACTGTGCACCATACCTCACAGGTGTACACACCATTGCTGAATATGTATTACTGTGTCAGTTATGTCTGCTCTGCTGCTCACAGTCCCTATGTGTTTGTCCAACACATACCTGAGATGATATGTGGACAGATGTCATTTATGAATGCCTGATGTCTGATTTACAGATCGCATCACCAGCAGTGCATGTATGGCCAATACAACACAATTACACTGAAAACCTTCAAACCTTACCATGGCTATGAGGAGTGTACACACCCTTTTTGATATGACAACCTCTTCCTTGATATGCCATGGGACCACATTACTGCATATGTTAACATTACATAAACCTGATATGTGACATATGACTTGTACAATCAAATGCAGTTTCAAACAAATGTGTTAGTTGTGCAGATGCTAATTGAGATGCATACACACTTCTGGGTGCATATGTGTGCACACCCTTATCATGATTGTGTGTTGCACCTACTGTTATGTGTACTACAGCAGTCAGCATTCCTAACGGGTATACTAGCATGGGCCATCTGCATTTGCCAGTATTTGGTTAGTCTGCCATACACATGTCCCCCAACTCTGCATGATTGCATGGTCAACTCATGTGCACAACCCTTGGAGTTCACACACTGCCATCACTATTGCTGTGGAGTCAGGGTTATGTCTGCCACAGTTCCTGACCCTGACTGTGTGCAGATACAGCCATTTGTAGCATCCTTTGGATCCCTGCTGTACTGCACTGTTGTGTCATGATGACACCCCCTCCCCACCCTCAGCCTTTTTGCAGACGCTTGGCAATTATGGCCTACACATGTGTGTCATTTTGCAGTGTCCCAAACACTGAATACCAGCCTAGTCCCAGCTAATGAATGGCAAACATACAGGTGTACACTGGCACTGGCAAGGTACAGATGAGGATGGTGGACCTGAGGTGGGGTGAGGTGTTGGTCATGCAGGATATGTATCTTACTTGATACTGTCTGTAGGTTTCCATCGTGGTCTTGATACAACAGTACACATTGCAACACATGCCTTTTGGGGACCTTTTGTGTTATGTATATACTACCTATAGTGAGGCCTGACTGATGTTTCCTGTGGTACAACTGTCTTATTTGATTACCCTTACCCATGGGTCATACGTATGCAGAGCCCAGGCAATTGCTCACATGGGTACTGCACAGCTATTACTTGCTAGATATTCCTGCAACTCTCTCAGTGTTGTGGCATATTACTAGGCAGCCTGCATGACTGGTTTGTGACATGTGACATCATCTGCATTGGATGGCCATCTGTTTATTTTCTACATTAATCTTGCCCCAAACATCCTCACCACATACATGACTATCTGCACTGTTTGCCATGCTATATGCAGTGGTGAGGTATGGCTACATGTCCAACTCCTGAGTGCTATGTGTTGGATATGGGGTCCACACCATGGCATGTAAGATGTATGCAAGCCATGGCTGCCTCTGTTGAGGTAAGGGGCAACATTTTGATGGCCAAACGTCTTGTACAGCAGATCATTTCTTGGTGTGACATTGGGGACGTGTACTTACTGAAAGGTGCATTCTCATGAAGAATGTATGCTGTCAGTACCTCAACAGCTACTTCTACTATATTTTACCTGGAGTGTGCGCACACACATGCTTACAGTGTTTGTGAGGGTATGTATTACACATATTTGCTGTCCTAACATGTGATATGATGTGATGCAGTGCAGTTAACAGCAACAATAAGTGAACATGTACAACATGCATTATGGGTATGTGCGTTAAATGTGTGCATGGAATATACCATGGCCATAACATGACCGGTGTATTGGCAAACCTGAACAAACACCATACTTATCAGCTACAGGCTGCTGCCCTGGAGGTATACCAGAGGGACCTACATAATTGTGTGAGAGATTTCAGCTGTACACCACAAATCTATTAATTACCTTTATTTTTAAAATTAATATTTTTTTGTTCGTTCTCTCCACTGTAACTGTTTATGTGCCGCATACCACTGTAAAAACATGTCTCTTGTAATTTGTGTGTATACTGACCATGTCTAAATAACTAAATGTGTCTGTAATTTTTCTTTGTGGAGCTTTTCTCCCCAGGCCTCTGCTGAAAAAGGGCCTTTTTGGCTCAGTCAAACACCCCCGGTTAACAAATGTAAAATAAAATAAAATAAATAAATAAATCAATAAAATAAATGTGATGTCAGTAGCCACAGCTGTAGCAATGGTACAGGGTGGGTGAAGCATTACAGTACATCAACAGTACAAGCCCACAATACTACAGATTATGCACACCTGTTTATTACTACTATGCAGCAACAGACTATATATATTTCATCTCACATGTGCATGATCCAACTGTACAGATGTGGATGGATATGCAACAGTGGTCTACTAATGTGCCCTGTGTCCTTACCTTCATGTTCCTCTGCTATTGTGTGGGTAGCACCCACCTCCACTATGCTCTCTGCCAGGTGTTGTGTGTGCGAGTGGGCAGGTGCCCCAAAGCTGGCAAGGAGCTCCTCAACATGTGTCGGGGAGGGGCTGGATGGCATGACCCCCCACTGTTGCAAGATGGTCCCCCCTGACTGCAGCAGCACACCGACAGGCATGGCAAAGTAGATCTGTGCATCGATGACGGACCTGCTCATAACTGCGGTGATGCAGACAGACATTGTTTACCCTGTGGACAAGATCGTTCTGCAGGGCAGTCCACTTCTGCAGATCATGGGCTGTTCGGCCGAACAACATGTGGTAGTGCTGAACCAGGTGTGAGATGATGACATCATTCTCCTCCGCTGTATAAATGGGCAACCTCTCCCTGGACATATTGCCTGAAAGACGTAAAGATGGAAAC
>NC_056725.1:325944973-325947473 GCF_019279795.1 Protopterus annectens
TCATTGAGTCTTGTGTTATCAGGCAGCATGGGAGGTGTGTATTGGGCTATGAATTTGCTTTGTTCTGGGAAAATTAGAGTTAAAGACTTAAACCTCGCCTGTGATATAAATAGGACCTGCTGGAGAGATAGGTATGTATCCCAGAGACTATCCCGTCTATGGAACAGACTCCTGGTGATAGCACAGCATTTTATTCTAGCAACTTTCCAAAATTATACAAGCAATGTTTGTGTCTCTGTTTTTTGACAGTTTGCCCCCCCCCAAAAAAAAGCTTTATTTCAGAATAAGTGCAAGAAGCTGTGCAAGATGCCTATGGCTTACACTACTGTTATTCTGATTATAGTTTGGGTGTGGAAGTAGGCTTTTATGACAGAAGTGTTCTGAATTGTGCAGTTTTGCAATTACTGGTTCATGCATTTTTTTTTCATTGCCTACAGTACAGCCTACTGGAAAATGTTCATTCAAACAATACATTTAAAATGCACTCAGTGTGCTGTATTATACAAGGAATATAACTTAGGAAGGTGTATCAAAGAAAAGAACACATGTATGTTTCTTGTTGTGTGCAATGGGCCAATGATTTGAAAACAGCCCAAAGGTAATCTTTATTCACCGCTGGCCAGATGCATTTTCTTTGCATGTGGTGTGGGTTTCAATGCTGTTTCAATGAATGCAAGTTTCAAGTGCACAGAAGTTTTAATGCCAAGTCTGTTTTCATTGTGAGACAGTATTGCTTTGTTGATCAGATGTCTGTTAGTGTTTGTGCATTGATATGCTGCATAATGTAAAAATAAAATCCAAGTCATTGATTGTAGAATAAAGCAGTATGCCCACATTAGTTTTTAATGGTAAATAGGGTGAAATAGCCAGGTAATAGGACATTGGAATCTGGTGCCATATTTTGGTTGTTTTGTTTGTTGTTCAGTTTGCGTTTGAAAGTTGGTATCCCAACATTCCATCAGAGTGGGCGGGGTTACATAATTATGTATGCAAATCAGATGTTAATCAGCGTACAGATTTGTACCTATTTTTCATAGGCCTTGTCCAGATTTTTGATGATTCCAGATTGAGAGGTATGCATACCTGTTATGGAAATGATGTATCTTCTGGATACAGTTTGCGATGTGGATGGCTGGATGGATGTGTGTGTGTTTTTTTATTTTGTATTTGTTTTGTTTTCTTCTTTCTGTCTCTCTCTCTCGGTCTCTCTCCACTAAATTTATTGAGCTGCTTTGAATATATTGCAGCATTGATTTTGTAGGTGATGCATATGATCAGGTGATGGCCTTTGCACCAATTAGTGTGCACCACTTGCTACCTGCATGCTGTTTAGTACTTCCAATTACTACTGTCATGGCAGCCCACTACTATAAATCCCTACATCATGTGGGTGTGGTCCCTTTACCTTTCCTGTATGGAGGACATCCTTTCTGTGTGTGGGCAGCAGTGTTACAGACAGCAGGTAGCAATACCTCTTACAAGAGAACTTGCAGTCTCAGGCCAGCTACATATTTGTATAAGGTTCCAGACCTACAGACAATGTGGGTAGTGTTGTTATAAGCATTTTATACCACCAGTGTTAAACAGTTTGTGTGTACATACTAGTTTGGCATGGAATGTAGTCTGTCTGCATAGCTCCCAACTGTGGGCCTATCCACATGATGGCCAGAGGATTGCCTGTTATGTTTTGTCTTTCCACCACACAGGTCTTGTGTCAGATATATCACTGGCATTGTGTATGTTGAGTGCTATCAGCACATGGCTACATCCATTTGAGTTTCTGACTTCATATTCCTGACTGAGGGTATGTTGCAGACTATCCTGTAACACCAGCAAATTTCTCAGTGTATAACAACACTATTTCAAATATGGCCATGTGTTCCAGCCTCTGTCCTCCACCTATATACCAGGCTCTGTTCATATGACATGCAGTAAGAAAATATGTAGTGGCCTGTGATTATGTCGTGCTGCCATTCCTGCCATCATTCCAGTGATGTTGTGGTTCCCACTCATATTGTCCCACTCATATTGTGAGGTAGGGTCAATATATATGTGGGATACAGCTGGACAAAACATGTGTGCCCTTCTGCAGTCCAGAGGTCAGTGTATGTAACAGAGTTATATGCCCCTACAAATCAGTCTAAGGTAGAGGGGTATGCACCATATATAACCTAGGCTGTTACAACATGTAAGGGATATCAGTAGCAAGAAGCCTTAATGTATATGGCTGTACATTTTCATACATTTCACCTTGGGAACATTGGTGGCCTAGTGCTTACTGTCATACAGACTGTTCTGTTTGTCAGTGTGATAGTGCTGTTTTCAGTTAAGCATTGTTTTGTAACAGTCATCCTCATTGTGGCACGTTAATTCTTTTTCCCATATGGGTTTAGTACAGAGTGTAATTGAATGCTGCTGAACTATACATCTGCATTACTTACTGTTGACTGATTGTTACCTCTGGCTCAGTTTTTCTATACTGTTGTACTACCTAAAGGCC